>NC_091982.1:173792950-173890277 GCF_044704955.1 Pristiophorus japonicus
CACAGAGACACGGAGACACAGAGACACAGAGACGCTAGGACACGGAGACACGGAGACACTAGGACACAGAGACACTAGGACACGGAGACACGGAGACACAGAGACACGGAGACACAGAGACACGGAGACACAGAGACACTAGGACACGGAGACACAGAGACACAGAGACACAGAGACACAGTGACACGGAGACACGGAGACACAGAGACACTAGGACACGGAGACACAGAGACACAGAGACACTTGGACACGGAGACACAGAGACACAGAGACACGGAGACACAGATACAATAGGACACGGAGACACAGAGACACGGAGACACAGAGACACTAGGACACGGAGACACGGAGACACGGAGACACAGAGACACGGAGACACGGGGACACTGAGACACTAGGACACGGAGACACAGAGACACAGAGACACTAGGACACGGAGACACAGAGACACTAGGACACGGAGACACAGAGACACAGAGGCACGGAGACACGGAGACACGGAGACACAGAGACACACAGACACTAGGACACGGAGACACAGAGACACAGTGACACGGAGACACGGAGACACAGAGACACGGAGACACAGAGTCACAGAGACACAGAGACACTTGGACACGGAGACACAGAGACACAGAGACACGGAGACACGGAGACACAGAGACAATAGGACACGGAGACACAGAGACACTTGGACACAGAGACACTAGGACACAGAGACACAGAGACACAGAGACACTAGGACACAGAGACACAGAGACACAGAGACACTTGGACACGGAGACACAGAGACACAGAGACACGGAGACACGGAGACACTGAGACACTAGGACACGGAGACACAGAGACACAGAGGCACGGAGACACGGAGACACAGAGACACAGAGACACTTGGACACGGAGACACAGAGACACAGTGACACGGAGACACGGAGACACAGAGACACTAGGACACGGAGACACAGAGTCACAGAGACACAGAGACACTTGGACACGGACACACAGAGACACAGAGACACGGAGACCCAGAGACAATAGGACACGGAGACACAGAGACACTTGGACACAGAGACACTAGGACACAGAGACACAGAGACACAGAGACACAGAGACACTTGGACACGGAGACACAGAGACACAGAGACACGGAGACACAGAGACAATAGGAAACGGAGACACAGAGACACAGAGACACTAGGACACAGAGACACGGAGACACAGAGACACTAGGACACGGAGACACAGAGACACAGAGGCACGGAGACACGGAGACACGGAGACACAGAGACACAGAGACACGGAGACACGGGGACACTGAGACACTAGGACACGGAGACACAGAGACACTAGGACACGGAGACACAGAGACACTAGGACACGGAGACACAGAGACACAGAGGCACGGAGACACGGAGACACGGAGACACAGAGACACAGAGACACTAGGACACGGAGACACAGAGACACAGTGACACGGAGACACAGAGACACTAGGACACGGAGACACAGAGTCACAGAGACACAGAGACACTTGGACATGGAGACACAGAGACACAGAGACACGGAGACACAGAGACAATAGGACACGGAGACACAGAGACACTTGGACACAGAGACACTAGGACATAGAGACATAGAGACACAGAGACACAGAGACACTTGGACACGGAGACACAGAGACACAGAGACACAGAGACACGGAGACACAGAGACAATAGGACACGGAGACACAGAGACACAGAGACACTAGGACACAGAGACACAGAGACACTTGGACACGGAGACACAGAGACACAGAGACACGGAGACACAGAGACAATAGGACACGGAGACACAGAGACAATAGGACACGGAGACACAGAGACACAGAGACACAGAGACTCTAGGACACGGAGACACAGAGACACAGAGACACTAGGACACGGAGACACGGAGACACAGAGACACTAGGACACGGAGACTCGGAGACACAGAGACACTAGGACACAGAGACACGGAGACACAGAGACACTAGGACACGGAGACACAGAGACACAGAGACACAGAGACACTAGGACACGGAGACTCGGAGACACAAGACACTAGGACACGGAGACTCAGAGACACTAGGACACAGAGACACAGAGACACGGAGACACAGAGACACTAGGACACGGAGACACAGAGACACAGAGACACGGAGACACGGAGACACTGAGACACTAGGACACGGAGACAAAGAGACACAGAGGCACGGAGACACTAGGACACGGACACACAGAGACACAAAGACACTAGGACACAGAGACACGGAGACACAGAGACACTAGGACACGGAGACACAGAGACACAGAGACACAGAGACACAGAGACACTAGGACACAGAGACACAGTGACACGGAGACACAGAGACACTAGGACACGGAGACACAGAGACACGGAGACACTGAGACACTAGGACACGGAGACACAGAGACACTAGGACACGGAGACAGAGAGACACGAGGACACGGAGACACAGAGACACAGAGACACAGAGACAGAGAGACACGAGGACACGGAGACACAGAGCCACTAGGACATGGAGACAGAGAGACATGAGGACACGGAGACACAGAGACACTAGGACACGGAGACAGAGAGACACGAGGACACGGAGACACAGAGACACAGAGACACAGAGACACTAGGACACGGAGACACAGAGACACAGAGACACTAGGACACGGAGACACGAGGACACGGAGACACAGAGACACAGAGACACTAGGACACGGAGACACAGAGACACAGAGACACAGAGACACTAGGACACGGAGACACGAGGACACGGAGACACAGAGACACAGAGACACTAGGACACGGAGACACGGAGACACAGAGACACAGAGACACAGAGACACAGAGACACAGAGACACAGAGACACAGAGACACTAGGACACAGAGACACAGAGACACTAGGACACGGAGACACAGAGACACAGAGACACAGAGACACAGAGACACTAGGACACGGAGACACAGAGACACTAGGACACAGAGACACAGAGACACAGAGACACAGAGACACAGAGACACTAGGACACAGAGACACAGAGACACAGAGACACAGAGACACTAGGACACGGAGACACAGAGACACAGAGACACAGAGACACTAGGACACGGAGACACAGAGACACAGAGACACTAGGACACGGAGACACAGAGACACAGAGACACAGAGACACAGAGACACTAGGACACGGAGACACAGAGACACAGAGACACAGAGACACAGAGACACTAGGACACGGAGACACAGAGACACAGAGACACTAGGACACGGAGACACAGAGACACAGAGACACAGAGACACAGAGACACAGAGACACAGAGACACAGAGACACTAGGACACGGAGACACAGAGACACAGAGACACTAGGACACGGAGACACAGAGACACAGAGACACAGAGACACAGAGACACTAGGACACGGAGACACAGAGACACAGAGACACAGAGACACAGAGACACTAGGACACGGAGACACAGAGACACAGAGACACTAGGACACGGAGACACAGAGACACAGAGACACAGAGACACAGAGACACTAGGACACGGAGACACAGAGACACAGAGACACTAGGACACGGAGACACAGAGACACAGAGACACAGAGACACAGAGACACTAGGACACGGAGACACAGAGACACAGAGACACAGAGACACAGAGACACAGAGACACAGAGACACTAGGACACGGAGACACAGAGACACAGAGACACTAGGACACGGAGACACAGAGACACTAGGACACGGAGACACAGAGACACAGAGACACAGAGACACAGAGACACTAGGACACGGAGACACAGAGACACAGAGACACAGAGACACTAGGACACGGAGACACAGAGACACTCGGACACGGAGACACGGAGACACTAGGACACGGAGACACAGAGACACAGAGACACTAGGACACGGAGACACAGAGTCACTAGGACACGGAGACACAGAGACACTCGGACACGGAGACGCAGAGACACTAGGACACGGAGACACAGAGACACAGAGACACAGAGACACAGAGACACAGAGACACGGAGACACAGAGACACTAGGGCACGGAGACACAGAGACACAGAGACACAGAGACACGAGGACACGGAGACACAGAGACACAGAGACACTAGGACACGGAGACACAGAGACACAGAGACACAGAGACACAGAGACACAGAGACACAGAGACACTAGGACACGGAGACACGGAGACACTAGGACACGGAAACACAGAGACACAGAGACACAGAGACACGAGGACACGGAGACACAGAGACACTAGGGCACGGAGACACAGAGACACAGAGACACAGAGACACGAGGACACGGAGACACAGAGACACAGAGACACTAGGGCACGGAGACACAGAGACACAGAGACACAGAGACACGAGGACACGGAGACACAGAGACACAGAGACACTAGGACACGGAGACACAGAGACACAGAGACACAGAGACACAGAGACACAGAGACACAGAGACACTAGGACACGGAGACACGGAGACACTAGGACACGGAAACACAGAGACACAGAGACACAGAGACACGAGGACACGGAGACACAGAGACACTAGGGCACGGAGACACAGAGACACAGAGACACAGAGACACGAGGACACAGAGACACAGAGACACAGAGACACAGAGACACAGAGACACAGAGACACTAGGACACGGAGACACGGAGACACTAGGACACGGAAACACAGAGACACAGAGACACAGAGACACGAGGACACGGAGACACAGAGACACTAGGGCACGGAGACACAGAGACACAGAGACACAGAGACACGAGGACACGGAGACACAGAGACACAGAGACACAGAGACACTAGGACACGGAGACACAGAGACACAGAGACACAGAGACACAGAGACACAGAGACACTAGGACACGGAGACACGGAGACACTAGGACACGGAGACACAGAAACACTAGGACACGGAGACACAGAGACACAGAGACACTAGGACACGGAGACACAGAAACACTAGGACACGGAGACACAGAGACACAGAGACACTAGGACACGGAGACACAGAGACACAGAGACACAGAGACACAGAGACACTAGGACACGGAGACACAGAGACACAGAGACACAGAGACACAGAGACACTAGGACACAGAGACACAGAGACACAGAGACACTAGGACACGGAGACACGGAGACACTAGGACACGGAGACACAGAAACACTAGGACACGGAGACACAGAGACACAGAGACACTAGGACACGGAGACACAGAGACACAGAGACACAGAGACACAGAGACACTAGGACACGGAGACACAGAGACACAGAGACACAGAGACACAGAGACACTAGGACACAGAGACACAGAGACACAGAGACACTAGGACACGGAGACACGGAGACACTAGGACACGGAGACACAGAAACACTAGGACACGGAGACACAGAGACACAGAGACACTAGGACACGGAGACACAGAGACACTAGGACACGGAGACACAGAGACACAGAGACACTAGGACACGGAGACACAGAGACACTAGGACACGGAGACACGGCGACACAGAGACACAGAGACACTAGGACACGGAGACACAGAGACACAGAGACACTAGGACACGGAGACACAGATACACTCGGACACGGAGACACAGAGACAAAGAAACACTAGGACACGGAGACACATAGACACAGAGACACTAGGACACGGAGACACAGAGACACAGAGACACTAGGACACGGAGACACAGAGACACAGAGACACTAGGACACGGAGACACAGATACACTCGGACACGGAGACACAGAGACAAAGAAACACTAGGACACGGAGACACAGAGACACAGAGACACTAGGACACGGAGACACAGAGACACTAGGACACGGAGACACGGCGACACAGAGACACAGAGACACTAGGACACGGAGACACAGAGACACAGAGACACCAGGACACGGAGACACAGAGACACAGAGACACTAGGACACAGAGACACGGAGACACGGAGACAGAGAGACACTAGGACACGGAAACACAGAGACACTAAGACACGGAGACACAGAGACTCAGAGACACTAGGACACAGAGACACGAAGACACGGAGAGAGAGAGACACTAGGACACGGAGACACAGATACACTAGGACACGGAGACACAGAGACACAGAAACACTAGGACACGGAGACACAGAGACACAGAGACACTAGGACACGGAGACACAGAGACACAGAGACACTAGGACACGGAGACACAGAGACACTAGGACACGGAGACACAGAGACACAGAAACACTAGGACACGGAGACACGGCGACACAGTGACACTAGGACACGGAGACACGGCGACACAGTGACACTAGGACACGGAGACACAGAGACACAGAGACACTAGGACACGGAGACACAGAGACACTAGGACACGGAGACACAGAGACACAGAAACACTAGGACACGGAGACACGGCGACACAGTGACACTAGGACACGGAGACACAGAGACACAGAGACACTAGGACACGGAGACACAGAGACACTAGGACACGGAGACACGGCGACACAGTGACACTAGGACACGGAGACACAGAGACACAGTGACACTAGGACACGGAGACACAGAGACACAGAGACACTAGGACACGGAGACACAGAGACACTAGGACACGGAGACACAGAGACACAGAAACACTAGGACACGGAGACACGGCGACACAGTGACACTAGGACACGGAGACAAAGAGACACAGAGACACAGAGACACTAGGACACGGAGACACAGAGACACAGAGACACAGAGACACTAGGACACGGAGACACAGAGACACAGAGACACTAGGACACAGAGACACAGAGACACAGAGACACTAGGACACGGAGACACAGAGACACAGAGACACTAGGACACGGATACACAGAGACACAGAGACACTAGGACACGGAGACACAGAGACACAGAAACACTAGGACACGGAGACACGGCGACACAGTGACACTAGGACACGGAGACACGGCGACACAGTGACACTAGGACACGGAGACACAGAGACACAGAGACACTAGGACACAGAGACACAGAGACACAGAGACACAGAGACACTAGGACACGGAGACACAGAGACACAGAGACACTAGGACACAGAGACACGGAGACATAGAGACACAGAGACACTAGGACACGGAGACACAGAGACACTAGGACACGGAGACACAGAGACACAGAGACACTAGGACACGGAGACACAGAGACACAGAGACACTAGGACACAGAGACACAGAGACACAGAGACACTCGGACACGGAGACACAGAGACACAGAGACACTAGGACACGGAGACACAGAGACACAGAGACACAGAGACACTAGGACACAGAGACACAGAGACACAGAGACACAGAGACACTAGGACACGGAGACACAGAGACACAGAGACACTAGGACACAGAGACACGGAGACATAGAGACACAGAGACACTAGGACACGGAGACACAGAGACACTAGGACACGGAGACACAGAGACACAGAGACACTAGGACACGGAGACACAGAGACACAGAGACACTAGGACACAGAGACACAGAGACACAGAGACACTCGGACACGGAGACACAGAGACACAGAGACACTAGGACACGGAGACACAGAGACACAGAGACAGAGAGACACTAGGACACGGAGACACAGAGACACAGAGACACTAGGACACGGAGACACAGAGACACAGAGACACTAGGACACGGAGACACAGAGACACAGAGACACTAGGACACGGAGACACAGAGACACAGAGACACTAGGACACAGAGACACGGAGACACGGAGACACAGAGACACTAGGACACGGAGACACAGAGACACAGAGACACGAGGACACGGAGACACAGAGACACAGTGACACAGAGACACTAGGACACGGAGACACAGAGACACAGAGACACACAGAGAGAGAGACACTAGGACACGGAGACACAGAGACACAGAGACACTAGGACACGGAGACACAGAGACACAGAGACACTCGGACACGGAGACACAGAGACACAGAGACAGAGAGACACTAGGACACGGAGACACAGAGACACAGAGACAGAGAGACACTAGGACACGGAGACACAGAGACACAGAGACAGAGAGACACTAGGACACGGAGACACAGAGACACAGAGACACTAGGACACGGAGACACAGAGACACAGAGACACTAGGACACGGAGACACAGAGACACAGAGACACTAGGACACGGAGACACAGAGACACAGAGACACTAGGACACAGAGACACGGAGACACGGAGACAGAGAGACACGGAGACACAGAGACACAGAAACACAAGGACACGGAGACACGGAGACACAGTGACACTAGGACACGGAGACACAGAGACACAGAGACACAAGGACACGGAGACACGGAGACACAGTGACACTAGGACACGGAGACATGGAGACACAGTGACACTAGGACACGGAGACACAGAGACACAGAAACACAAGGACACGGAGACACGGAGACACAGTGACACTAGGACACGGAGACACAGAGACACAGAGACACAGAGACACTAGGACACGGAGACACAGAGACACAGAGACACAGAGAGAGAGAGACACTAGGACACGGAGACACAGAGACACAGAGACACTAGGACACGGAGACACAGAGACACAGAGACACTCGGACACGGAGACACAGAGACACAGTGACACTAGGACACGGAGACACAGAGACACAGAAACACAAGGACACGGAGACACGGAGACACAGAGACACTAGGACACGGAGACACAGAGACACAGAAACACAAGGACACGGAGACACGGAGACACAGAGACACTAGGACACGGAGACACAGAGACACAGAGACACAGAGACACTAGGACACGGAGACACAGAGACACAGAGACACAGAGAGAGAGAGACACTAGGACACGGAGACACAGAGACACAGAGACACTAGGACACGGAGACACAGAGACACAGAGACACTCGGACACGGAGACACAGAGACACAGAGACACTAGGACACGGAGACACAGAGACACAGAGACACTAGCACACAGAGACACGGAGACACGGAGACAGAGAGACACTAGGACACGGAGACACAGAGACACTAGGACACGGAGACACGGAGACACAGAAACACTAGGACACGGAGACACGGAGACACAGTGACACTAGGACACAGAGACACAGAAACACTAGGACACGGAGACACGGCGACACAGTGACACTAGGACACGGAGACACGGCGACACAGTGACACTAGGACACGGAGACACAGAGACACAGAGACACTAGGACACGGAGACACAGAGACACTAGGACACGGAGACACAGAGACACAGAAACACTAGGACACGGAGACACGGCGACACAGTGACACTAGGACACGGAGACACAGAGACACAGAGACACTAGGACACGGAGACACAGAGACACTAGGACACGGAGACACGGCGACACAGTGACACTAGGACACGGAGACACAGAGACACAGTGACACTAGGACACGGAGACACAGAGACACAGAGACACTAGGACACGGAGACACAGAGACACTAGGACACGGAGACACAGAGACACAGAAACACTAGGACACGGAGACACGGCGACACAGTGACACTAGGACACGGAGACAAAGAGACACAGAGACACAGAGACACTAGGACACGGAGACACAGAGACACAGAGACACTAGGACACGGAGACACAGAGACACAGAGACACTCGGACACGGAGACACAGAGACACAGAGACAGAGAGACACTAGGACACGGAGACACAGAGACACAGAGACAGAGAGACACTAGGACACGGAGACACAGAGACACAGAGACAGAGAGACACTAGGACACGGAGACACAGAGACACAGAGACACTAGGACACGGAGACACAGAGACACAGAGACACTAGGACACGGAGACACAGAGACACAGAGACACTAGGACACGGAGACACAGAGACACAGAGACACTAGGACACAGAGAGACGGAGACACGGAGACAGAGAGACACGGAGACACAGAGACACAGAAACACAAGGACACGGAGACACGGAGACACAGTGACACTAGGACACGGAGACACAGAGACACAGAGACACAAGGACACGGAGACACGGAGACACAGTGACACTAGGACACGGAGACATGGAGACACAGTGACACTAGGACACGGAGACACAGAGACACAGAAACACAAGGACACGGAGACACGGAGACACAGTGACACTAGGACACGGAGACACAGAGACACAGAGACACAGAGACACTAGGACACGGAGACACAGAGACACAGAGACACAGAGAGAGAGAGACACTAGGACACGGAGACACAGAGACACAGAGACACTAGGACACGGAGACACAGAGACACAGAGACACTCGGACACGGAGACACAGAGACACAGTGACACTAGGACACGGAGACACAGAGACACAGAAACACAAGGACACGGAGACACGGAGACACAGAGACACTAGGACACGGAGACACAGAGACACAGAAACACAAGGACACGGAGACACGGAGACACAGAGACACTAGGACACGGAGACACAGAGACACAGAGACACAGAGACACTAGGACACGGAGACACAGAGACACAGAGACACAGAGAGAGAGAGACACTAGGACACGGAGACACAGAGACACAGAGACACTAGGACACGGAGACACAGAGACACAGAGACACTCGGACACGGAGACACAGAGACACAGAGACACTAGGACACGGAGACACAGAGACACAGAGACACTAGCACACAGAGACACGGAGACACGGAGACAGAGAGACACTAGGACACGGAGACACAGAGACACTAGGACACGGAGACACGGAGACACAGAAACACTAGGACACGGAGACACGGAGACACAGTGACACTAGGACACAGAGACACAGAAACACTAGGACACGGAGACACGGCGACACAGTGACACTAGGACACGGAGACACGGCGACACAGTGACACTAGGACACGGAGACACAGAGACACAGAGACACTAGGACACGGAGACACAGAGACACTAGGACACGGAGACACAGAGACACAGAAACACTAGGACACGGAGACACGGCGACACAGTGACACTAGGACACGGAGACACAGAGACACAGAGACACTAGGACACGGAGACACAGAGACACTAGGACACGGAGACACGGCGACACAGTGACACTAGGACACGGAGACACAGAGACACAGTGACACTAGGACACGGAGACACAGAGACACAGAGACACTAGGACACGGAGACACAGAGACACTAGGACACGGAGACACAGAGACACAGAAACACTAGGACACGGAGACACGGCGACACAGTGACACTAGGACACGGAGACAAAGAGACACAGAGACACAGAGACACTAGGACACGGAGACACAGAGACACAGAGACACAGAGACACTAGGACACGGAGACACAGAGACACAGAGACACTAGGATACAGAGACACAGAGACACAGAGACACTAGGACACGGAGACACAGAGACACAGAGACACTAGGACACGGATACACAGAGACACAGAGACACTAGGACACGGAGACACGGAGACACTAGGACACGGAAACACAGAGACACAGAGACACAGAGACACGAGGACACGGAGACACAGAGACACTAGGGCACGGAGACACAGAGACACAGAGACACAGAGACACGAGGACACGGAGACACAGAGACACAGAGACACTAGGGCACGGAGACACAGAGACACAGAGACACAGAGACACGAGGACACGGAGACACAGAGACACAGAGACACTAGGACACGGAGACACAGAGACACAGAGACACAGAGACACAGAGACACAGAGACACAGAGACACTAGGACACAGAGACACAGAGACACTAGGACACGGAGACACAGAGACACAGAGACACAGAGACACAGAGACACAGAGACACAGAGACACTAGGACACGGAGACACGGAGACACTAGGACACGGAAACACAGAGACACAGAGACACAGAGACACGAGGACACGGAGACACAGAGACACTAGGGCACGGAGACACAGAGACACAGAGACACAGAGACACAGAGACACAGAGACACAGAGACACAGAGACACTAGGACACGGAGACACAGAGACACAGAGACACAGAGACACAGAGACACAGAGACACAGAGACACTAGGACACGGAGACACGGAGACACTAGGACACGGAGACACAGAAACACTAGGACACGGAGACACAGAGACACAGAGACACTAGGACACGGAGACACAGAGACACAGAGACACTAGGACACGGAGACACGGAGACACTAGGACACGGAGACACAGAAACACTAGGACACGGAGACACAGAGACACAGAGACACTAGGACACGGAGACACAGAGACACAGAGACACAGAGACACAGAGACACAGAGACACTAGGACACGGAGACACGGAGACACTAGGACACGGAGACACAGAAACACTAGGACACGGAGACACAGAGACACAGAGACACTAGGACACGGAGACACAGAGACACAGAGACACAGAGACACAGAGACACTAGGACACGGAGACACAGAGACACAGAGACACAGAGACACAGAGACACTAGGACACGGAGACACAGAGACACAGAGACACAGAGACACTAGGACACGGAGACACGGAGACACTAGGACACGGAGACACAGAAACACTAGGACACGGAGACACAGAGACACAGAGACACTAGGACACGGAGACACAGAGACACTAGGACACGGAGACACAGAGACACTAGGACACGGAGACACAGAGACACAGAGACACTAGGACACGGAGACACAGAGACACTAGGACACGGAGACACGGCGACACAGAGACACAGAGACACTAGGACACGGAGACACAGAGACACAGAGACACTAGGACACGGAGACACAGAGACACAGAGACACTAGGACACGGAGACACAGATACACTCGGACACGGAGACACAGAGACAAAGAAACACTAGGACACGGAGACACAGAGACACAGAGACACTAGGACACGGAGACACAGAGACACTAGGACACGGAGACACGGCGACACAGAGACACAGAGACACTAGGACACGGAGACACAGAGACACAGAGACACCAGGACACGGAGACACAGAGACACAGAGACACTAGGACACAGAGACACGGAGACACGGAAACTGAGAGACACTAGGACACGGAAACACAGAGACACTAAGACACGGAGACACAGAGACTCAGAGACACTAGGACACAGAGACACGAAGACACGGAGAGAGAGAGACACTAGGACACGGAGACACAGATACACTAGGACACGGAGACACAGAGACACAGAAACACTAGGACACGGAGACACAGAGACACAGAGACACTAGGACACGGAGACACAGAGACACAGAGACACTAGGACACGGAGACACAGAGACACTAGGACACGGAGACACAGAGACACAGAAACACTAGGACACGGAGACACGGCGACACAGTGACACTAGGACACGGAGACACGGCGACACAGTGACACTAGGACACGGAGACACAGAGACACAGAGACACTAGGACACGGAGACACAGAGACACTAGGACACGGAGACACAGAGACACAGAAACACTAGGACACGGAGACACGGCGACACAGTGACACTAGGACACGGAGACACAGAGACACAGAGACACTAGGACACGGAGACACAGAGACACTAGGACACGGAGACACGGCGACACAGTGACACTAGGACACGGAGACACAGAGACACAGTGACACTAGGACACGGAGACACAGAGACACAGAGACACTAGGACACGGAGACACAGAGACACTAGGACACGGAGACACAGAGACACAGAAACACTAGGACACGGAGACACGGCGACACAGTGACACTAGGACACGGAGACAAAGAGACACAGAGACACAGAGACACTAGGACACGGAGACACAGAGACACAGAGACACAGAGACACTAGGACACGGAGACACAGAGACACAGAGACACTAGGACACAGAGACACAGAGACACAGAGACACTAGGACACGGAGACACAGAGACACAGAGACACTAGGACACGGATACACAGAGACACAGAGACACTAGGACACGGAGACACAGAGACACAGAAACACTAGGACACGGAGACACGGCGACACAGTGACACTAGGACACGGAGACACGGCGACACAGTGACACTAGGACACGGAGACACAGAGACACAGAGACACTAGGACACAGAGACACAGAGACACAGAGACACAGAGACACTAGGACACGGAGACACAGAGACACAGAGACACTAGGACACAGAGACACGGAGACATAGAGACACAGAGACACTAGGACACGGAGACACAGAGACACTAGGACACGGAGACACAGAGACACAGAGACACTAGGACACGGAGACACAGAGACACAGAGACACTAGGACACAGAGACACAGAGACACAGAGACACTCGGACACGGAGACACAGAGACACAGAGACACTAGGACACGGAGACACAGAGACACAGAGACAGAGAGACACTAGGACACGGAGACACAGAGACACAGAGACACTAGGACACGGAGACACAGAGACACAGAGACACTAGGACACGGAGACACAGAGACACAGAGACACTAGGACACGGAGACACAGAGACACAGAGACACTAGGACACAGAGACACGGAGACACGGAGACACAGAGACACTAGGACACGGAGACACAGAGACACAGAGACACGAGGACACGGAGACACAGAGACACAGTGACACAGAGACACTAGGACACGGAGACACAGAGACACAGAGACACACAGAGAGAGAGACACTAGGACACGGAGACACAGAGACACAGAGACACTAGGACACGGAGACACAGAGACACAGAGACACTCGGACACGGAGACACAGAGACACAGAGACAGAGAGACACTAGGACACGGAGACACAGAGACACAGAGACAGAGAGACACTAGGACACGGAGACACAGAGACACAGAGACAGAGAGACACTAGGACACGGAGACACAGAGACACAGAGACACTAGGACACGGAGACACAGAGACACAGAGACACTAGGACACGGAGACACAGAGACACAGAGACACTAGGACACGGAGACACAGAGACACAGAGACACTAGGACACAGAGACACGGAGACACGGAGACAGAGAGACACGGAGACACAGAGACACAGAAACACAAGGACACGGAGACACGGAGACACAGTGACACTAGGACACGGAGACACAGAGACACAGAGACACAAGGACACGGAGACACGGAGACACAGTGACACTAGGACACGGAGACATGGAGACACAGTGACACTAGGACACGGAGACACAGAGACACAGAAACACAAGGACACGGAGACACGGAGACACAGTGACACTAGGACACGGAGACACAGAGACACAGAGACACAGAGACACTAGGACACGGAGACACGGAGACACAGAGACACAGAGACACAGAGAGAGAGAGACACTAGGACACGGAGACACAGAGACACAGAGACACTAGGACACGGAGACACAGAGACACAGAGACACTCGGACACGGAGACACAGAGACACAGTGACACTAGGACACGGAGACACAGAGACACAGAAACACAAGGACACGGAGACACGGAGACACAGAGACACTAGGACACGGAGACACAGAGACACAGAAACACAAGGACACGGAGACACGGAGACACAGAGACACTAGGACACGGAGACACAGAGACACAGAGACACAGAGACACTAGGACACGGAGACACAGAGACACAGAGACACAGAGAGAGAGAGACACTAGGACACGGAGACACAGAGACACAGAGACACTAGGACACGGAGACACAGAGACACAGAGACACTCGGACACGGAGACACAGAGACACAGAGACACTAGGACACGGAGACACAGAGACACAGAGACACTAGCACACAGAGACACGGAGACACGGAGACAGAGAGACACTAGGACACGGAGACACAGAGACACTAGGACACGGAGACACGGAGACACAGAAACACTAGGACACGGAGACACGGAGACACAGTGACACTAGGACACAGAGACACAGAGACACATAGACACTAGGACACGGAGACACAGAGACACAGAGACACAGAGACACGAGGTCACGGAGACACAGAGACACAGAGACACTAGGACACGGAGACACAGAGACACAGAGACACTAGGACACGGAGACACAGAGACACAGTGACACAGAGACAGTAGGACACGGAGACACAGAGACACAGAGACACTAGGACACGGAGACACAGAGACACAGAGACACTAGGACACGGAGACACAGAGACACAGAGACAATAGGACACGGAGACACAGAGACACTAGGACACGGAGACACGGAGACACAGAGACACTAGGACACTAGGACAGAGAGACACTAGGACACGGAGACACGGAGACACTAGGACACGGAGACACGGAGACACAGAGACACTAGGACAGGGAGACACAGAGACACTAGGACAAGGAGACACGGAGACACAGAGACACTAGGACACCGAGACATGGAAACACAGAGACACTAGGACACGGAGACACAGAGACACAGAGACACTAGGACATGGAGACACAGAGACACAGAGACACTAGGACACAGAGACACGGAAACACAGAGACACTAGGACACGGAGACACAGAGACACAGAGACACTAGGACACAGAGGCACGGAGACACGGAAACAGAGAGACACTAGGACACGGAGACACAGAGACACTAGGACACGGAGACACAGAGACACAGAGACACTAGGACATGGAGACACAGAGACACAGAGACACTAGGACACAGAGACACGGAAACACAGAGACACTAGGACACGGAGACACAGAGACACTAGGACACGGAGACAGAGAGACACGAGGACACGGAGACACAAAGACACTAGGACACGGAGACACAGAGACACAGAGACACTAGGACACGGAGACACAGAGACACGAGGACACGGAGACACGGAGACACAGAGACACTAGGACACGGAGACAGAGAGACACGAGGACACGGAGACACAGAGACACTAGGACACGGAGACACAGAGACACAGAGACACAGAGACACTAGGACACGGAGACACTAGGACACGGAGACACAGAGACACAGAGACACTAGGACACAGAGACACGGAGACACAGAGACACAGATACACTAGGACACGGAGACACAGAGATACAGAGACACGAGGACACGGAGACACAGAGACACAGAGACACTAGGACACGGAGACAGAGAGACACGAGGACACGGAGACACAGAGACACTAGGACACAGAGACAGAGAGACACGAGGACACGGAGACACAGAGCCACTAGGACATGGAGACAGAGAGACATGAGGACACGGAGACACAGAGACACTAGGACACGGAGACAGAGAGACACGAGGACACGGAGACACAGAGACACAGAGACACAGAGACACTAGGACACGGAGACACGGAGACACGGAGACACAGAGACACAGAGACACTAGGACACGGAGACACAGAAACACTAGGACACGGAGACACAGAGACACAGAGACACTAGGACACGGAGACACAGAGACACTAGGACACGGAGACACAGAGACACTAGGACACGGAGACACAGAGACACAGAGACACTAGGACACGGAGACACAGAGACACTAGGACACGGAGACACGGCGACACAGAGACACTAGGACACGGAGACACGGAGACACGGAGACACAGAGACACAGAGACACTAGGACACGGAGACACAGAAACACTAGGACACGGAGACACAGAGACACAGAGACACTAGGACACGGAGACACAGAGACACTCGGACACGGAGACACAGAGACACTAGGACACGGAGACACAGAGACACAGAGACACTAGGACACGGAGACACAGAGACACTAGGACACGGAGACACGGCGACACAGAGACACAGAGACACTAGGACACGGAGACACAGAGACACAGAGACACTAGGACACGGAGACACAGATACACTCGGACACGGAGACACAGAGACAAAGAAACACTAGGACACGGAGACACAGAGACACAGAGACACTAGGACACGGAGACACAGAGACACAGAGACACTAGGACACGGAGACACAGAGACACAGAGACACTAGGACACGGAGACACAGATACACTCGGACACGGAGACACAGAGACAAAGAAACACTAGGACACGGAGACACAGAGACACAGAGACACTAGGACACGGAGACACAGAGACACTAGGACACGGAGACACGGCGACACAGAGACACAGAGACACTAGGACACGGAGACACAGAGACACAGAGACACCAGGACACGGAGACACAGAGACACAGAGACACTAGGACACAGAGACACGGAGACACGGAGACAGAGAGACACTAGGACACGGAAACACAGAGACACTAAGACACGGAGACACAGAGACTCAGAGACACTAGGACACAGAGACACGAAGACACGGAGAGAGAGAGACACTAGGACACGGAGACACAGATACACTAGGACACGGAGACACAGAGACACAGAAACACTAGGACACGGAGACACAGAGACACAGAGACACTAGGACACGGAGACACAGAGACACAGAGACACTAGGACACGGAGACACAGAGACACTAGGACACGGAGACACAGAGACACAGAAACACTAGGACACGGAGACACGGCGACACAGTGACACTAGGACACGGAGACACGGCGACACAGTGACACTAGGACACGGAGACACAGAGACACAGAGACACTAGGACACGGAGACACAGAGACACTAGGACACGGAGACACAGAGACACAGAAACACTAGGACACGGAGACACGGCGACACAGTGACACTAGGACACGGAGACACAGAGACACAGAGACACTAGGACACGGAGACACAGAGACACTAGGACACGGAGACACGGCGACACAGTGACACTAGGACACGGAGACACAGAGACACAGTGACACTAGGACACGGAGACACAGAGACACAGAGACACTAGGACACGGAGACACAGAGACACTAGGACACGGAGACACAGAGACACAGAAACACTAGGACACGGAGACACGGCGACACAGTGACACTAGGACACGGAGACAAAGAGACACAGAGACACAGAGACACTAGGACACGGAGACACAGAGACACAGAGACACAGAGACACTAGGACACGGAGACACAGAGACACAGAGACACTAGGACACAGAGACACAGAGACACAGAGACACTAGGACACGGAGACACAGAGACACAGAGACACTAGGACACGGATACACAGAGACACAGAGACACTAGGACACGGAGACACAGAGACACAGAAACACTAGGACACGGAGACACGGCGACACAGTGACACTAGGACACGGAGACACGGCGACACAGTGACACTAGGACACGGAGACACAGAGACACAGAGACACTAGGACACAGAGACACAGAGACACAGAGACACAGAGACACTAGGACACGGAGACACAGAGACACAGAGACACTAGGACACAGAGACACGGAGACACAGAGACACAGAGACACTAGGACACGGAGACACAGAGACACTAGGACACGGAGACACAGAGACACAGAGACACTAGGACACGGAGACACAGAGACACAGAGACACTAGGACACAGAGACACAGAGACACAGAGACACTCGGACACGGAGACACAGAGACACAGAGACACTAGGACACGGAGACACAGAGACACAGAGACAGAGAGACACTAGGACACGGAGACACAGAGACACAGAGACACTAGGACACGGAGACACAGAGACACAGAGACACTAGGACACGGAGACACAGAGACACAGAGACACTAGGACACGGAGACACAGAGACACAGAGACACTAGGACACAGAGACACGGAGACACGGAGACAGAGAGACACTAGGACACGGAGACACAGAGACACTAGGACACGGAGACTCAGAGACACAGAAACACAAGGACACGGAGACACGGAGACACAGTGACACTAGGACACGGAGACACAGAGACACAGAGACACAGAGACACTAGGACACGGAGACACAGAGACACAGAGACACGAGGACACGGAGACACAGAGACACAGTGACACAGAGACACTAGGACACGGAGACACAGAGACACAGAGACACACAGAGAGAGAGACACTAGGACACGGAGACACAGAGACACAGAGACACTAGGACACGGAGACACAGAGACACAGAGACACTCGCACACGGAGACACAGAGACACAGAGACAGAGAGACACTAGGACACGGAGACACAGAGACACAGAGACACTAGGACACGGAGACACAGAGACACAGAGACACTAGGACACGGAGACACAGAGACACAGAGACACTAGGACACGGAGACACAGAGACACAGAGACACTAGGACACGGAGACACAGAGACACTAGGACACAGAGACACGGAGACACGGAGACAGAGAGACACGGAGACACAGAGACACAGAAACACAAGGACACGGAGACACGGAGACACAGTGACACTAGGACACGGAGACACAGAGACACTAGGACACGGAGACACAGAGACACAGAAACACAAGGACACGGAGACACGGAGACACAGTGACACTAGGACACGGAGACACGGAGACACAGTGACACTAGGACACGGAGACACAGAGACACAGAAACACAAGGACACGGAGACACGGAGACACAGTGACACTAGGACACGGAGACACAGAGACACAGAGACACAGAGACACTAGGACACGGAGACACAGAGACACAGAGACACAGAGAGAGAGAGACACTAGGACACGGAGACACAGAGACACAGAGACACTAGGACACGGAGACACAGAGACACAGAGACACTCGGACACGGAGACACAGAGACACAGTGACACTAGGACACGGAGACACAGAGACACAGAAACACAAGGACACGGAGACACGGAGACACAGAGACACTAGGACACGGAGACACAGAGACACAGAGACACAGAGACACTAGGACACGGAGACACAGAGACACAGAGACACAGAGAGAGAGAGACACTAGGACACGGAGACACAGAGACACAGAGACACTAGGACACGGAGACACAGAGACACAGAGACACTCGGACACGGAGACACAGAGACACAGAGACACTAGGACACGGAGACACAGAGACACAGAGACACTAGCACACAGAGACACGGAGACACGGAGACAGAGAGACACTAGGACACGGAGACACAGAGACACTAGGACACGGAGACACGGAGACACAGAAACACTAGGACACGGAGACACGGAGACACAGTGACACTAGGACACAGAGACACAGAGACACATAGACACTAGGACACGGAGACACAGAGACACAGAGACACAGAGACACGAGGTCACGGAGACACAGAGACACAGAGACACTAGGACACGGAGACACAGAGACACAGAGACACTAGGACACGGAGACACAGAGACACAGTGACACAGAGACACTAGGACACGGAGACACAGAGACACAGAGACACTAGGACACGGAGACACAGAGACACAGAGACACTAGGACACGGAGACACAGAGACACAGAGACAATAGGACACGGAGACACAGAGACACTAGGACACGGAGACACGGAGACACAGAGACACTAGGACACTAGGACAGAGAGACACTAGGACACGGAGACACGGAGACACTAGGACACGGAGACACGGAGACACAGAGACACTAGGACAGGGAGACACAGAGACACTAGGACAAGGAGACACGGAGACACAGAGACACTAGGACACCGAGACATGGAAACACAGAGACACTAGGACACGGAGACACAGAGACACAGAGACACTAGGACATGGAGACACAGAGACACAGAGACACTAGGACACAGAGACACGGAAACACAGAGACACTAGGACACGGAGACACAGAGACACAGAGACACTAGGACACAGAGGCACGGAGACACGGAAACAGAGAGACACTAGGACACGGAGACACAGAGACACTAGGACACGGAGACACAGAGACACAGAGACACTAGGACATGGAGACACAGAGACACAGAGACACTAGGACACAGAGACACGGAAACACAGAGACACTAGGACACGGAGACACAGAGACACTAGGACACGGAGACAGAGAGACACGAGGACACGGAGACACAAAGACACTAGGACACGGAGACACAGAGACACAGAGACACTAGGACACGGAGACACAGAGACACGAGGACACGGAGACACGGAGTCACAGAGACACTAGGACACGGAGACAGAGAGACACGAGGACACGGAGACACAGAGACACTAGGACACGGAGACACAGAGACACAGAGACACAGAGACACTAGGACACGGAGACACTAGGACACGGAGACACAGAGACACAGAGACACTAGGACACAGAGACACGGAGACACAGAGACACAGATACACTAGGACACGGAGACACAGAGATACAGAGACACGAGGACACGGAGACACAGAGACACAGAGACACTAGGACACGGAGACAGAGAGACACGAGGACACGGAGACACAGAGACACTAGGACACAGAGACAGAGAGACACGAGGACACGGAGACACAGAGCCACTAGGACATGGAGACAGAGAGACATGAGGACACGGAGACACAGAGACACTAGGACACGGAGACAGAGAGACACGAGGACACGGAGACACAGAGACACAGAGACACAGAGACACTAGGACACGGAGACACAGAGACACAGAGACACTAGGACACGGAGACACGGAGACACGGAGACACAGAGACACAGAGACACTAGGACACGGAGACACAGAGACACGGAGACACAGAGACACAGAGACACTAGGACACGGAGACACGGAGACACAGAGACACAGAGACACTAGGACACGGAGACACGGAGACACATAGACATAGAGACACTAGGACACGGAGACACGGAGACACAGAGACACAGAGACACTAGGACACGGAGACACGGAGACACAGAGACACGAGGACACGGAGACAGAGATACACTAGGACACGGAGACACAGAGACACGAGGACACGGAGACACAGAGACACAGAGACACAGAGACACAGAGACACAGAGACACGGAGACACAGAGACACAGAGACACTAGGACACGGAGACACTAGGACACGGAGACTCGGAGACACATAGACATAGAGACACTAGGACACGGAGACACGGAGACACAGAGACACAGAGACACTAGGACACGGAGACACTAGGACACGGAGACTCGGAGACACATAGACATAGAGACACTAGGACACGGAGACACAGAGACACAGAGACACTAGGACACGGAGACACTAGGACACGGAGACTCGGAGACACATAGACATAGAGACACTAGGACACGGAGACACGGAGACACAGAGACACAGAGACACTAGGACACGGAGACACTAGGACACGGAGACTCGGAGACACATAGACATAGAGACACTAGGACACGGAGACACGGAGACACAGAGACACGAGGACATGGAGACAGAGATACACTAGGACACGGAGACACAGAGACACTAGGACACGGAGACACAGAGACACAGAGACACAGAGACACAGAGACACGGAGACACAGAGACACAGAGACACGGAGACACGGAGACACAGAGACACAGAGACACAGAGACACTAGGACACGGAGACACTAGGACACGGAGACACAGAGACACAGAGACACTAGGACACAGAGACACGGAGACACAGAGACACAGAGACACTAGGACACGGAGACACTAGGACACGGAGACACAGAGACACAGAGACACTGGGACACAGAGACACGGAGACACAGAGACACAGAGACACTAGGACACGGAGACATAGAGACACTAGGACACGGAGACACTAGGACACGGAGACATAGAGACACTAGGACACGGAGACACTAGGACACGGAGACACAGAGACACAGAGACACTAGGACACAGAGACACAGAGACACAGAGACACTAGGACACGGAGACACTAGGACACGGAGACACAGAGACACAGAGACACTGGGACACAGAGACACGGAGACACAGAGACACAGAGACACTAGGACACGGAGACATAGAGACACTAGGACACGGAGACACTAGGACACGGAGACACAGAGACACAGAGACACTAGGACACAGAGACACAGAGACACAGAGACACAGAGACACTAGGACACGGAGACATAGAGACACTAGGACACGGAGACACTAGGACACGGAGACACAGAAACACAGAGACACTAGGACACAGAGACACAGAGACACAGAGACACTAGGACACGGAGACACTAGGACACGGAGACACAGAGACATAGAGACACGGAGACACAGAGACACAGAGACACTAGGACACGGAGATACTAAGACACGGAGACACAGAGACACAGAGACACTAGGACACAGAGACACGGAGACACAGAGATACAGAGACACTCGGACACGGAGACACGGAGACACAGAGACACAGAGACACAGAGACACTAGGACACGGAGACTCGGAGACACAGAGACACTAGGACACGGAGACACAGAGACACAGAGATACAGAGACACAGAGACACAAGGACACGGAGACACGGAGACACAGAGACACAGAGATACAGAGACACAGAGACACTAGCACACGGAGACACGGAGGCACAGAGACACAGAGATACAGAGAAACTAGGACACGGAGACACAGAGACACTAGGACACGGAGACACGGAGACACAGAGACACAGAGATACAGAGACACAGAGACACTAGGACACAGAGACACGGAGACACAGAGACACAGAGACACTAGGACACGGAGACACAGAGACACAGAGACACAGAGACACTGGGACACAGAGACACGGAGACACAGAGACACAGAGACACTAGGACACGGAGACACAGAGACAATAGGACACGGAGACACTAGGACACGGAGACACAGAGACACAGAGACACTAGGACACAGAGACACGGAGACACAGAGACACAGAGACACTAGGACACGGAGACACTAGGACACGGAGACACTAGGACACGGAGACACTTGGACACGGAGACACAGAGACATAGAGACACGGAGACACAGAGACACAGAGACACTAGGACACGGAGATACTAAGACACGGAGACACAGAGACACAGAGACACTAGGACACAGAGACACGGAGACACAGAGATACAGAGACACTCGGACACGGAGACACGGAGACACAGAGACACAGAGACACTAGGACACGGAGACACAGAGACACAGAGACACAGAGACACTAGGACACGGAGACACAGAGACACAGAGACACAGAGACACTAGGACACGGAGACACGGAGACACAGAGACACAGAGACACAGAGACACAGAGACACTAGGACACGGAGACACGGAGACACAGAGACACAGAGACACTAGGACACGGAGACTCGGAGACACAGAGACACTAGGACACGGAGACACAGAGACACGGAGATACAGAGACACAGAGACACAAGGACACGGAGACACGGAGACACAGAGACACAGAGATACAGAGACACAGAGACACTAGCACACGGAGACACGGAGGCACAGAGACACAGAGATACAGAGACACAGAGACACTAGGACACGGAGACACAGAGACACTAGGACACGGAGACACGGAGACACAGAGACACAGAGATACAGAGACACAGAGACACTAGGACACAGAGACACGGAGACACAGAGACACAGAGACACAGAGACACTAGGACACGGAGACACAGAGACATAGAGACACGGAGACACAGAGACACAGAGACACTAGGACACGGAGATACTAGGACACGGAGACACAGAGACACAGAGACACTAGGACACAGAGACACGGAGACACAGAGACACAGAGACACAGAGACACTAGGACACGGAGACTCGGAGACACAGAGACACTGGGACACAGAGACACAGAGACACAGAGACACTAGGACACGGAGACACTAGGACACGGAGACACGGAGACACAGAGACACAGAGACACTAGGACACGGAGACTCGGAGACACAGAGACACTAGCACACGGAGACACGGAGACACAGAGACACAGAGACACAGAGACACAGAGACACAGAGACACTAGGACACGGAGACTCGGAGACACAGAGACACTGGGACACAGAGACACAGAGACACAGAGACACTAGGACACGGAGACACTAGGACACGGAGACACGGAGACACAGAGACACAGAGACACTAGGACACGGAGACACGGAGACACAGAGACACTAGGACACGGAGACTCGGAGACACTAGGACACGGAGACACGGAGACACAGAGACACTAGGACACGGAGACTCGGAGACACAGAGACACTAGGACACGGAGACACAGAGACACTAGGACACGGAGACTCGGAGACACAGAGACACTAGGACACGGAGACTCGGAGACACTAGGACACGGAGACACGGAGACACAGAGACACTAGGACACGGAGACTCGGAGACACAGAGACACAGGGACACTAGGACACGGAGACACGGAGACACTGCCTGCCCTTCTGAAAAGGACCAGTTTATCCTGACTCTCTGCTTCCTGTCTGTCAACCAGTTCTCTATCCACGTCAGTACATTTACCCCCAATACCATGTGCTTTAAATTTGCACACCAATCTCTTGTGTGGGACCTTGTCAAAGGCCTTTTGAAAGTCCAAATACACCACATCCATCGGTTCTCCCTTGTGCACTCTACTTGTTACATCCTCAAAAAATTCTAGAAGATTTATCAAGCAGGATTTCCCTTTCATAAATCCATGCTGACTTGGACCGATCCCGTCACTGCTTTCCAAATGTGCTGCTATTTCATCTTTAATAATTGATTCCAACATTTTCCCCACTACTGATGTCAGGCTAACCGGTCTATAATTACCCACCTTCTCTCTCCCTCCCTTCTTAAAAAATGGTGTTACATTAGCTACCTTCCAGTCTGTAGGAACCGATCCAGAGTCAATAGACTGTTGGAAAATGATCACCAATGCATCCACTATTTCTAGGGTAATTTCCTTAAGTACTCTGGGATGCAGACTATCAGGCCCCGGGGATTTATCAGTCTTCAATCCCATCAATTTCCCTAACACAATTTCCCGCCTAATAAGGATTTCCTTCAGTTCCTCCTTCTCACTAGACCCTCGGTCCCTTAGTATTTCCCAAAGGTTATTTGTGCCTTCCTTCGTGAAGACAGAACCAAAGTATTTGTTTAACTGGTCCGCCATTTCTTTGTTCCCCGTTATAAATTCACCTGAATCTGATTGCAAGGGACCTACGTTTGTCTTCACTAATCTTTTTCTCTTCACATATCTATAGAAGCTTTTGCAGTCAGTTTTTATGTTCCCGCCAAGCCTCCTCTCATACTCTATTTTCCCTCCTAATTAAACCCTTTGTCCTCCTCTGCTGTTTATAAAATTCTCCCAGTCCTCAGGTTTGCTGTTTTTTCTGGCCAATTTATATGCCTCTTCCTTAGAATTAACACTATCCTTAATTTCCCTTGTTAGCCACGGTTGAGCCACCTTCCCCGTTTTATTTTTACTCCCGACAGGGATGTACAATTGTTGAAGTTAATTCATGTGATCTTTAAATGTTTGCCATTGCCTATCCACTGTCAACCCTTTAAGTATCACTCGCCAGTCTATTCTAGCCAATTCACGTCTCATACCATCAAAGTTACCTTTCCTTAAGTTCAGGACCCTAGTCTCTGAATTAACCGTGTCACTCTCCATCTTAATAAAGAATTCTACCATATTATGGTCACTCTTCCCCAAGGGGCCTCGCACAACAAGATTGCTAATTAGTCCTTTCTCATTACACATCACTCAGTCTAGGATGGCCAGCAGGGAAGTCTTGCTGCAGTTGTACAGGGCCTTGGTGAGGCCCCACCTGGAATATTGTGTTCAGTTTTGGTCTGCTAATCTGAGGAAGGACGTTCTTGCTATTGAGGGAGTGCAGCGAAGGTTCACCAGACTGATTCCAGGGATGGCTGGGCTGACATATGAGGAGAGACTGGATCAACTGGGCCTTTATACACTGGAGTTTAGAAGGATGAGAGGGGATCTCATAGAAACATATAAGATTCTGACTGGACTGGAAGGCTAGATGCGGGAAGAATGTTCCCGATGTTGGTGAAGTCCAGAACCTAAGTCCAGGGGACACAGTCTTAGGATAAGGGGCAAGCCGTTTAGGACTGAGATGAGGAGAAACTTCTTCACTCAGAGAGTTGTTAACCTATGAAATTCCCTGCCACAGAGAGTTGTTGATGCCAGTTCATTGGATATATTCAAGTGTGAGTTAGATATGGCTCTTATGGCTAAAGGGATCAAGGGGTATGGAGAGAAAGCAGGAAAGGGGTACTGAAGGAATGATCAGCCTTGATCTTATTGAATGGTGGTGCAGGCTCGAAGGGCCGAATGGCCTACTCCTGCACCTATTTCTTATGTTTCTATGTTTCTATGTGTCCGCAACTGAGCAAGCATGCTGCAACACACCACGTGGAGGATGATGACCAGTATATCGCGGATCCGGATATGTAATCCGAGATACCAGAGGAGGAAGTGTATGGACTGTATTCGTTCCTAACAAAGAACCAACCGATAATGATTAATGTGAAACTTAACGGTGTGCCGGTACCAATGGAATTGGACACGGATGCAAGTTAATCAATAATGAGCCAGAGGACATTCAACAAGCCGTGGGACACTAAGGCTATGAGGCCTAAGCTGAGTCCGGTCAATGCCAAGTTGTACACTAAAGAACTCATAACAGTGATTGACAGTGCAGTAGTCAAGGTATCGTATGATGGTGCGGTTCATGATTTACCGTTATGGATTGTTCCAGGCAATGGTCCAACGCTGTTCGGCAGGAATTGGCTGGAAAAAATCAAATGGAATTGGAATGATATTAAAGCGTTGTTGTCGGAGGAAGATATTCCATGTGCTCAAGTGCTGAGCAAGTTTCCCTCACTGTTTGAACCAGGCATCAGCAAATTCACGGGAGCCAAGATGCAGATCCACGTGGATTCGGATGCAAGACCCGTCCTTCATAAAGCTCGGGCAGTTCCGTACATGATGAGGGAGAAGGTCGAAATCGAACTGGACAGATCCAGCATGAAGGGATCATATCACTGGTCGAATGTAACGAATGGGCCATCCCCATTGTCCCCGTGTTGAAAAGTGATGGCACTGTCAGGATTTGTGGAGCCTACAAGGTTACGATCAACCAAGTTTCGAAACAGGATCAATACCCCTAACCGAAGGCTGATGACCTGTTTGCAACGCTAGCCGGGGGGAAGTCATTCACCAAACTGGATCTGACATCGGCCTACATGACACAGGAGCTGGTCGAGACATCGAAGAAACTAACATGCATCAACACTCATAAAGGACCGTTTATCTACAACAGGTGTCCTTTCACAATTCGCTTGGCTGTAGTCATATTTCAGAGGAACATGGAAAGTCTATTGAAGTCCGTCCCTAGAACCGTCATGTTCCAAGATGACATCTTGGTCACAGGTTGTGACACCGCCGAACATTTGAACAACCTGGAAGAGGTTCTACATCGTCTGGACAAAGTGGGACTTAATCTGAAATGTTCGAAGTACATCTTCATAGCACCGGAAGTCGAATTCCTGTGGAGGAAAATTGCTGCTGATGGCATCAGGCCTACGGACTCGAAAACCAAGACCATCAAAAATGCACCCAAGCCTCGGAATGTGATGGAGCTGTGTTCATTCCTTGGTCTACTCAACTACTTCGGTAATATCCTACCTAGATTGAGCACTTTATTAGAGCCACTGCACATGCTGCTAAGAAAAGGCAACAACTGGGTTTGGGGTGCGTTTCAAGACAGAGCTTTTGAAAAAGCTACTAATCTGCTTTGCTCTAACAAGCTGCTGGTACATTATGATCCGCGTTAGCATCTAGTATTGGCCTGTGATGCTTCGTCATATGGAGTTGGTTGCCTGCTCCAACAAGTTAATGAGTCGGGTAAACTACAACCTGTTGCGTATGCTTCTAAAAATTTGTCAAAGGCGGAAAGAGCCTACAGCATGGTAGAGAAAGAAGCATTAGCCTGTGTGTATGGGGTTAAAAAGATGCATCAGTACCTGTTTGGTCTTCAGTTTGAACTGGAAACAGATCACAAGCCACTCATTTCATTGTTTTCGGAAAACAAAAGTATCAATACCAATGCATCGTCCCGCATCCAGAGGTGGGCGCTGACATTATCTGCCTATGATTATGTCATTCGCCATAGACCTGGCACTGAGAATTGTACCGATGCACTGAGCTGTCTGCCGTTGCCCACACAGGAGATGGAGACGCCACAACCTGCAGACGTACTGTTAGTCATGGATGCTTTTGAAAGTGATGGCTCAACAAGTTAAGACCTGGACCAGCCAGGACCCGATATTATCGGTTGTGAAACGTTATGTCCTTAGTGGTGATTGGTCTGTGGGTGATGAGACCAAACCTGACAACCATCGCAAAGACGAACTATCTATTCAGTCAGATTGTTTACTGTGGGGGTAATCGTGTTGTTTTGCTTAAGAAAGGTAGAGAGAAATTTGTACATGATCTACATAGCATTCATCCCAGTATTGTCATGATGAAAGCCATTGCCAGGTCTCGTGTATGTTGGCCTGGAATTGACTCTGATCTGGAATCATGTGTGCATCAGTGCAACACTTGCATGCAGTAAAGCACCAGCGGAATCGTCGCTGAATCTGGCCCTCTAACCCATGGTCCAGGATCCACATCGACTTTGCAGGTTCCTTCCTGGGAAAGATGTTTTTAGTTGTGGTAGATGCATATTCCAAGTGGATAGAGTGTATAATCATGTCATCCAGTACATCCACAGCTACCATTGAGAGCCTTCGTGTCATGTTTGCCACTCATGATCTGCCCAACATCGTTGTAAGCGACAACGGACCTTGCTTTACTAATCTGGAGTTTCAAGAGTTCATGAAACTCAATGGTATCAAACATGTGAGGTCAGCCCCATTCAAACCCGCATCTAATGGTCAAGCAGAGCATGCTGTTCAAACCATCAAGCAAAGTATGAAACGTGTAACTCAAGGTTCACTGCAGACTCGCTTGTCATGCATATTGCTTAGTTACAGGACAAGACCCCACACGCTTACCGGCGTCTCCCCCGGCTGAACAATTGATGAAGAGAGGTCTCAAGACCAGGCCCTCTCTTGTCCACCCTGACTTGAACGATCATGTTGAATACAGATGTCAAAGTCAGCAGTGGTATCATGATCGCGCTGCTGTGTCACGCGACATTTCTGTTAACAATCCTGTGTATGTACTAAATTATGGTCAAGGTCCCAAATAGATCATTGGTACTGTTACGGCCAAGGAGGGTAACAGAGTGTTTATCGTTATGCTCAAGAATGGGCAAACATGCAGGAAACATATTGATCAGATAAAGCTGCGGCACACGGATGAACCAAAACAGTCTGAGGAAGACACAATCAGTGACCAACCAACGTACCTTCATAGAAACATAGAAACATAGAAAATAGGTGCAGGAGCAGGCCATTCAGCCCTTCTAGCCTGCACCGCCATTCAATGAGTTCATGGCTGAACATGAAACTTCAGTACCCCCTTCCTGCTTTCTCGCCATACCCCTTGATCCCCTGAGTAGTAAGGACTTCATCTAACTCCCTTTTGAATATATTTAGTGAATTGGCCTCAACTACTTTCCGTGGTAGAGAATTCCACTGGTTCACCACTCTCTGGGTGAAGAAGTTTCTCCTCATCTCGGTCCTAAATGGCTTACCCCTTATCCTCAGACTGTGACCCCTGGTTCTGGACTTCCCCAACATTGGGAACATTCTTCCTGCATCTAACCTGTCTAAACCCGTCAGAATTTTAAATGTTTCTATGAGGTCCCCTCTCATTCTTCTGAACTCCAGTGAATACAAGCCCAGTTGATCCAGTCTTTCTTGATAGGTCAGTCCCACCATCCCGGGAATCAGTCTGGTGAATCTTCGCTGCACTCCCTCAATAGCAAGAATGTCCTTCCTCAAGTTAGGAGACCAAAACTGTACACAATACTCCAGGTGTGGCCTCACCAAGGCCCTGTACAACTGTAGCAACACCTCCCTGCCCCTGTACTCAAATCCCCTTGCTATGAAGGCCAACATGCCATTTGCTTTCTTAACCGTCTGCTGTACCTGCATGCCAACCTTCAATGACTGATGTACCATGACACCCAGGTCTCGTTGCACCTTCCCTTTTCCTAATCTGTCACCATTCAGATAATAGTCTTTCTCTCTGTTTTTACCACCAAAGTGGATAACCTCACATTTATCCACATTATACTTCATCTGCCATGCATTTGCCCACTCACCTAACCTATCCAAGTCATTCTGCAGCCTAATAGCATCCTCCTCGCAGCTCACACTGCCACCCAACTTAGTGTCATCCGCAAATTTGGAGATACTACATTTAATCCCCTCGTCTAAATCATTAATGTACAATGTAAACAGCTGGGGCCCCAGCACAGAACCTTGCGGTACCCCACTAGTCACTGCCTGCCATTCTGAAAAGTACCCATTTACTCCTACTCTTTGCTTCCTGTCTGACAACCAGTTCTCAATCCACGTCAGCACACTACCCCCAATCCCATGTGCTTTAACTTTGCACATTAATCTCTTGTGTGGGACCTTGTCGAAAGCCTTCTGAAAGTCCAAATATACCACATCAACTGGTTCTCCTTTGTCCACTTTACTGGAAACATCCTCAAAAAATTCCAGAAAATTTGTCAAGCATGATTTCCCTTTCACAAATCCATGCTGACTTGGACCTATCATGTCACCATTTTCCAAATGCGCTGCTATGACATCCTTAATAATTGATTCCATCATTTTACCCACTACTGAGGTCAGGCTGACCGGTCTATAATTCCCTGTTTTCTCTCTCCCTCCTTTTTTAAAAAGTGGGGTTACATTGGCTACCCTCCACTCCATAGGAACTGATCCAGAGTCAATGGAATGTTGGAAAATGACTGTCAATGCATCCACTATTTCCAAGGCCACCTCCTTAAGTACTCTGGGATGCAGTCCATCAGGCCCTGAGGATTTATCGGCCTTCAATCCCATCAATTTCCCCAACACAATTTCCCGACTAATAAAGATTTCCCTCAGTTCCTCCTCCTTACTAGACCCTCTGACCCCTTTTATATCCGGAAGGTTGTTTGTGTCCTCCTTAGTGAATACCGAACCAAAGTACTTGTTCAATTGGTCTGCCATTTCTTTGTTCCCCGTTATGACTTCCCCTGATTCTGACTGCAGGGGACCTACATTTGTCTTTACTAACCTTTTTCTCTTTACATACCTATAGAAACTTTTGCAATCCGCCTTAATGTTCCCTGCAAGCTTCTTCTCGTACTCCATTTTCCCTGCCCTAATCAAACCCTTTGTCCTCCTCTGCTGAGTTCTAAATTTCTCCCAGTCCCCGGGTTCGCTGCTATTTCTGACCAATTTGTATGCCACTTCCTTGGCTTTAATACTATCCCTGATTTCCCTAGATAGCCACGGTTGAGCCACCTTCCCTTTTTTATTTTTACGCCAGACAGAAATGTACAATTGTTGTAATTCATCCATGCGGTCTCTAAATGTCTGCCATTGCCCATCCACAGTCAACCCCTTAAGTATCATTCGCCAATCTATCCTAGCCAATTCACGCCTCATACCTTCAAAGTTACCCTTCTTTAAGTTCTGGACCATGGTCTCTGAATTAACTGTTTCATTCTCCATCCTAATGTAGAATTCCACCATATTATGGTCACTCTTCCCCAAGGGGCCTCGCACAATGAGATTGCTAATTAATCCTCTCTCATTACACAACACCCAGTCTAAGATGGCCTCCCCCCTAGTTGGTTCCTCGACATATTGGTCTAGAAAACCATCCCTTATGCACTCCAGGAAATCCTCCTCCACCGTATTGCTTCCAGTTTGGCGAGCCCAATCTATGTGCATATTAAAGTCACCCATTATAACTGCTATACCTTTATTGCATGCACCCCTAATTTCCTGTTTGATGCCCTCCCCAACATCACTACTACTGTTTGGAGGTCTGTACACAACTCCCACTAACGTTTTTTGCCCTTTGGTGTTCTGCAGCTCTACCCATATAGATTCCACATCATCCAAGCTAATGTCCTTCCTAACTATTGCATTAATCTCCTCTTTAACCAGCATCAGAGGACTCCGCTGTCATCAATGAATCTGGACTTTCAATCCCTGACATGGTCAATGCCACTCCCATCAGATCAGCTACCCAGTCCCAGTCATAACAGACTCAGAACGTTCGTCCAAGGCTGGCGTTGAACTGAGATGATCAACTCTGGAACGGAAAGCCCCGGACCATCTCAATTTGTAAAAAGACTGTTGCTAATATCTTAAAGGGGGATATTGTCATGTATGTATGCTTGGAGTTACCAGCCACCAGTGTAGGAGATCATTGGGCTGTATGTGTGCAGCCCAGATATAATAGGCAAGCCATCGTGTAACGTATTCACTTTGGGCCCAAATAAAGCAGAGCCAGGTTCGTACCTGTGTTAGTTTACAGTATTCAGTCTATCGAGTTATTACATACATAACAGACACATCTTTAGGAGCGCTGCGGAAGTGGGGGGAGAGGGGCGGATCTGCACATTGCTGCTAAAACACAGCTGTTGAATTTGGGAAGCGGCGGCCGCTGGAACACAAACCGGCGGCCATTCGACACTGCCGTGTGGCTGCCACTTTCCAGCAGTAACAGGCCTTATCGCATTTTGGCCCCATTATGTTTTCTTGTGTTTAAGTTTATGGCGCTGATGCACATTTCATGAGTTCTAAAAATATGAGAAGGCAGTAAAATCACAAGTTCCAGAAATTTTACAAAGATCACAATTTCACAGGATAGTTGCAGGTGAGGAAAGGCATTCAGCCCATCTTAATTAATTCAGCAAAAATGAAGGTGCACTCCTCTCCACCTCGCCCCTCTGCCTTCATTCATGTGAAATGCAGTACCTTCAGCTGCAACTTTTTTGCTTTGTTTTCTGTAGCTGCACATGGTCCATGAAGGGAAGGTGCATGACTTTCTACGAATGTACTGGGCTAAAAAGATTCTGGAGTGGACCACTTCACCTGAGGAAGCCTTGCAGTTCTCAATCTATCTGAATGATTGCAATCAACTGGATAGCAGAGATCCAACTGGGTACGTAGGTAAGCACAAAATTGCCTTATATTTATCTAATAAATTTGCTGTGCACAAATACATTAAGTACCTCTACTCAAGAATATTTCTTTATGTCATGTGGGGGAAGTTAAAAATAACAGCCCATAGACATTTTGTATAAATAGATATCTTGTAGTTCCTTCCTTACCCATTTGGAATAAGCAAATAAGATCTTCATAAGCAAATGTTAACCCTCGTTCCCAAGAAGAGCCAACCTTCTGGGATTCCATTCCCATTCCTTTCTGAATAGCGACGTTGTGAAGGTCAATGCAAGCATCCACAAAATGAGAGACCCCTTCGGACGCATACTGCAGTTCCTCCCAGATCTCTCAAGGCAATGATACTTTGCCTTCAGTAGATCTAGAGTCCTCTCAAAGTCCACTTTTAGGTGATGAATGGATCTTGTAGCAATGTTAAAAGTGGAGTGATGAGCCTTGGAAATAAGAGGTAGACCTTGTCTCCCTATTCAAGAAAGGAGGGAGTGAGAAATCGGAAACTACAGGCCAGTTAGCCTGACATCAGTCACCCAGAAAATGCTGGAATCCATTATTAAAGAATTGATAACCGGGCATTTAAAAAATTATATGATTAGGCAGAGTCAACATGGTTTTATGAAAAGGGAAATTGTGTTTAACATGTAACTAACAGGGTAAATAAAGTGGAACCAGTGGATGTAGTATATTTGGATTTCCAAACAGCATGCGATAAGGTGCCACATAAAATGTTATGCAAGATAAGGGTTCATGGGGTTGGGGGTAATATATTAGCATGGATAGAGGATTGGTTAATGGACAGAAAACAGAGTAGGGATAAATAGGTCTTTTTCAGGTTGGTAGGCTGTAACTAGTGGGGTGCCACAAGGATCAGTGCTTGGTCCTCAGCTAATTACAATCTATATTAATGACTCAGATGAAGGGACCGAGTATAATGTATCCAGGTTTGCTGACGATACAAAGCTCGGTGGGAAAGTAAGCTATGAGGAGGACACATAGAGTCTGCAAAGGGACATAGACAGGTTAAGTGAGTGGTCAAAAAGGTGGCAGATGGAGTACAATGTGGAGAAATGTGAAGTTAGTCACTTTGGTACGAAGGTTAGAAAAACAGAATAGTTTCTCACCTTTTAAAAAAATATTAAATGTTGATGTTCAGAGAGATTTAGGTGTCCTCATACAGGAAACTGAGTTAGCATGCAGGTGCAGCAAGCAATTAGGAAGGCAAATGGTATGTTGGCCTTTATTGCAAGGGGGTTGGAGTACAAGAGTAAGGAAGTTTGGCTACAATTGTACAGGGCCTTGGTGAGACCACACCTGGAGTACTTTGCACAGTTTTGGTCTCCTTATCTGAGGAATGACATAATTGCCTTGGAGGCAGTGCAACAAAGGTTCACTAGATTGATTCCTGGGATGAGAGGGTTGTCCTATGAGGAGAGATTGAGTAGATTGGGCCTCTACTCTCTGAAGTTTAGACATTTAAAAGGTGATCTCATTGAAACATATAAGATTCTGAGGGGGATTGACAGAATAGATGCTGAGAAAATGTTTACCCTGGCTAGAGAATCTAAAACTTGGGGGCATAGTCTCAGCATAAGGGGTCAGCCACTTAAGACTGAGATGAGGAGGAATTTCTTCACTTAGAGATTGTGAATCTTTGGAATTCTCTACCTCAAAGGGCTGTGGATACTGAATCATTGAATATATTCAAGGCAGAGATAGATAGATTTTTTGGGCTTTAATGGAATGAAGGGACATGGGGATCGGGGGGGAAAGTATAGTTGAGATCCAAGATCAACTATGATCTTATTGAATGGGGGAGCAGACGTTTGGCCTACTCCTGCTCCTAATTCTTATGTTCTTGTGTTCTCCCAGAAGCCACTTTGACACTTGACAGTTTTTGCTGAATCAAGCTAGAAATCTGTAATTATTCATGATTAGAGCAGTGTGATAGTTTCCTGCAAATTTGGTGTTCAGGATTTATTGTAGCCAATATGATCATTGAGGGAGCGGAATCTTTCTATTTAGGAAATTAACTAGATCCACAGTGCAACATGGGTACTATCTATTTGCCTCCTGAATTTTGTGGAAACTAGCAACATGTTAGAACTGAATAGCCTTGTCATGTTACTGCCCAAGGGTCATCCAAAAATGGATGAATTCCTCAGCTCTCCTGAAGATAGTATCAGTGGCTTGGCATAAGCTTTCTTGGATGGCTCTCTGGCTGACTTTACATAATTCCCCAGTTGCAGTTTGGAAGGAGCCAATGGCATAAAAGCAGAGAGCAGTGCTGACTTTGACTGCTATTAGCAAAGATGTTTACTGACTTCATCTGGGCTGCAGGATATTGTGCAGCAAGTCATATAGTTCAACGCGGGCATGTATAATTAATCTAAGTTGGTGAAGGCAGAACTCAAAACAGCCCTGGAGTCTATAGACTCATTGTGGGGGTGATAACAGAATGAACTTATCTTCTTTTGATGTTGCCTCATACTTCTGTTCTTCAATCCTCTTTCCTTTCCATCAAAACAGGGAAATGGTTGCTCGTGCCTTAAGCCATCCATTCCATTTTCACGTGGGAAATGGGGAGGGGGGGCAAGTCATGCTTCATCCACATTGTATCCCTAACTCGCCAAAACGAGCATAGATTTTCAGCCCCTCTAACTCTGTCTGACCCAAAATATAATCCTCCCATTTCAGTTTGAAGGCAGCTGTGAAATGCTGCATAAGCTCATCCTAAATGACCATTCAATTTTTTAACAAGCAAAAATCATTCCCAATATGTATTTTGTTGCTGAACCAACACAGTTTCCCTTTAGTACTATCTAATAAGTTCACCAATAATTAAATGTGTCCTTATTTGTTATCCATTCCTAATTACCAGTACCTGACTTCCTTCTCTCACAGGCTGTATATAGTCAATCTGTGGAATCCATGACCAAGGTTGGGTAGAGCGACCTGTCTTTGGCAAGATTCGTTACATGAATTATAATGGCTATAAGAGGAAATTTGACATTGTATTTCCTTTCAAACAAGCCAATCACAAGAAGTTTACAAAACTATTGCAGATCAAAGATTGAGTAGTCAGACCACGAGTCGATCAGAGGATTTGGGCGGAGATCGCTGAAGTAGTGTCATCGGCTGCCCACGATGTCCGTGAGCCAAACTAGTGCCACAAGCGCTGGAACGATCTTGTTGGTTCCGGAAGAGTAAGTATTACATTTATTTATATAATTGTAATTGTAATGATGAATTTAAATGAAGATCTGATGTATTGTAGTTAGACCGGTGGACTATCAGGTGTTGTAACTGATAGAATAGATAAGGGAGAACCAGTGGATGTGGTGTATTTGGATTTTCAGAAGACCTTTGATAAAGTCCCACATAAGAGGTTAGTGTGCAAAATTAAAGCACATGGGATTGGGGGTAATGTACTGGCATGGATTGAAAATTGGTTAACTGACAGGAAAGAGAGAGTAGGAATAAACGGGTCTTTTTCGGGGTAGTGGGCAGTGACTAATGGGGTCCCACAGGGATCAGTGCTTGGGCCCCAGCTATTCACAATATATCTATAAATGATTTGGATAAGGGAACCAAATGTACTATTTCCAAGTTTTCTGACGACACAACAACACAAAACTAGGTGGGATGGTGAGTTGTGAGAAGGATGCAAAGACGCTGCAAGGCAATTTAGATAGGTTGAGTGAGTGGGCAAACACATGGCAGATGCAGTATAGCGTGGATAAATGTGAAGTTATCCACTTTGGTAGGAAAAACATAAAGACAAAGACGCGGAGTATTAGCATGGATAGAGAATTGGCTGGCGAACAGAAAGCAGAGAGTCGGGATAAATGGGTCCTTTTCGGGTTGGAAATCGGTGGTTAATGGTGTGCCACAGGGATCGGTGCTGGGACCACAACTGTTTACAATATACATAGGTGACCTGGAAGAGGGGACAGAGTGTAGTGTAACAAAATTTGCAGATGACACTAAGATTAGTGGGAAAGCGGGTTGTGTAGAATACACAGAGAGGCTGCAAAGAGATTTAGATAGGTTAAGCGAATGGGCGAAGGTTTGGCAGATGGAATACAATGTCGGAAAGTGTGAGGTCATCCACCTTGGGAAAAAAAACAGTAAAAGGGAATATTATTTGAATGGGGAGAAATTACAACATGCTGAGGTGCAGAGGGACCTGGGGGTCCTTGTGCATGAAACTCTTTTAGAGTCCTTGTGCATGAATCCCAAAAAAAGTTAGTTTGCAGGTGCAGCAGGTAATCAGGAAGGCGAATGGAATGTTGGCCTTCATTGCGAGAGGTATGGAGTACAAAAGCAGGGAGGTCCTGCTGCAACTGTATAGGGTATTGGTAAGGCCGCACCTGGAGTACTGCGTGCAGTTTTAGTCACCTTACTTAAGGAAGGATATACTGGCTTTGGAGTGGGTACAGAGACGATTCACTAGGCTGATTCCGGAGATGAGGGGGTTACCTTATGATGATAGATTGAGTAGACTGGGTCTTTACTCGTTGGAGTTCAGAAGGATGAGGGGTGATCTTATAGAAACATTTAAAATCATGGAAGGGATAGACAAGATAGACGTAGAGAGGTTGTTTCCACTGGTAGGGGAGACTAGAACTAGGGGGCACAGCCTCAAAATACGGGGGAGCCAATTTAAAACCAAGTTGAGAAGGAATTTCTTCTCCCAGAGGGTTGTGAATCTGCGGAATTCTCTGCCCAAGGAAGCAGTTGAGGCTAGCTCATTGAATGTATTCAAGTCACAGATAGATAGATTTTTAACCAATAAGGGAATTAAGGGTTATGGGGAGAGGGCGGGTAAGTGGAGCTGAGTCCACAGCCAGATCAGCCATGATCTTATTGAATGGCGGAGCAGGCTCGAGGGGCTAGATGGCCTACTCCTGTTCCTAATTCTTATGTTCTTATGTTCTAATTATTTAAAAGATGGCAGCTTGGGAAGTGTCGATGTACAGAGGGACCTGAGTGTCCTTGTACACCAGTCATTGAAAGCAAACATGCAGGTGCAGCAAGCAGTTAAGAAGGCAAATGGTATGTTGGCCTTCATTGCAAGAGGTTTTGAGTACAGGAGCAAGGATGTCTTATTACAGTTATACAAGGCCTTGGTGAGACCGCAGCTGGAGTATTGTGTGCAGTTTTGGTCTCCTTACCTCAGAAAGGATATACTTGCCATAGAGGGAGTGCAGCGAAGGTTCACCAGACTGATTCCTGGGATGGCAGGACTGCCGTATGAGGAGAGATTGGGTCGACTAGGGCTGTATTCACTTGAGTTTAGAAGAATGGGAGGGGATTTCATTGAAATGTCTAAAATTTTGACTGGGTTGGATAGACTGGATGTTTCCCCTGGCTGGGAAATCTAAAACAAGGAGTCACAGTCTCAGGATACAGGGTAGCAAATTTAGGACTGAGATGTGGAGAAATGTTTTCACTCAGTGGGTGGTGAACCTGTGGAATTCTCTACCACAGAGGCCAAGTCACTGAAGATATTTGAGGAAGAGATAAATAGATTTCTAGACACAAAAAGCATTAAGGGGTATGGAGAAAAAGCGGGAATATGGTGTTGAAATTGAATGGCAGTGCAGGCTCGAAGGATCAAATGGCCTACTACTGCTCCTATTTTCTGTTTCTATGTGTTGCGTAATATTATTATTCCATGATATCTATCAGGAATCTGCTACCTGTTGAATCAGTATCTGTAACAGTACCTAACAATGATCTTATGCTATACCATGCTGTTGTCACCTTTTGCAGAAGAAACTTTCGAAGAATAGGGTTGAGTAGCGGCCCAGTGGACCTTACTCCCTCATTGATCCGGAGGAGCAGGCGCTGGCACTTGTGGGTATCCACAACCAGTCAGCAACCTGTACTGCATCGGAACTTGTCCTCATGCCACATGAGTAAAGTATAAACCATTGGGTGATGTAAAGTAAATTAATGCCACTGATAGCCGTATAATATATGATTGATATGTTATGTAATGTTATATAATTAATGATGGGATCATGAAAATCATAGTACAAAATCTGCATTACAATCATGATGTTCATTAAATGTGATATCGGTCATTATTTGTATAGCAGTAGTGTTGCTCTCGTGCATATGCCTGTGTAGCGTTTGGATTCGCACGTGACCTTATCACCCCATTTTCCTCTAATTACCTCATTTATGTTTTCTAGCCCAGTCAAAAGTGAAGGCCTTACAGGAACTGCAGGCGCCTTTGGATGCAGCGGTGGTAATTGTTTCTGCGGGCGAGGAGCCCCGTATCTCGCTCGTCCTGCTGCAGGTCCTCCTCTCCACGGAGGACAGTGACGAGGTGGAGGAGGAGCCTGCAGCAGTAGCATTCAGTGTTCCTGCGGCCACGTCCTCCTCGACTGAGGAGGTAGTGGGGCCAAGCACTTTGCCGCAGGACATCCCAAGTGATTCCATGCCCGCGGAGGTTGGTTCGGCACAGTCGGACTGCTCCAAGAGCGGTAGATCTTAGTGTGGACATGGTAAACTTGTCGAGGAAGAGCGTCGAAATCGGGCAGGAGCTCCTCCAGGCGATGGGAGGTTTATCTGGCCAGGTTGCCACTCTGTCTGCAAACATCAATGAGAAGATGACACGGGTAGTAGTGGCCCTAGAGAGAATAGCCAGGAACACTGGTGCCAGAGCGCTATCAGTGGTCCCGGAATCCAGCACTGCACCCCAAGGAGACACATGTGAGCCAGGAGGAAGCTCTTGCTTCTGCCTTAGAGGACGTTTCCTCTCCATCATCGGCCCAAACAACGGATCTGCCGTCAACCACCCCTCCGCCCCTGCCCCCGCCCCCACCCCCACCGAAGCAGCACTTGAGGTGCAGGGCAGCAGGGGATGGGGAAGAGGTGGGGTACAGACCGGGGGAGGAAGGGGAAGGGAGGGAGGAAAAGAGGGGTGTGGCCGCAGGGATGGAGGGAGAACATAAAAACAACATAAGAAATCGGAGCAGGTGTAGGCCATATGGCCCCTCGAGCCTGCTCCACCATTTAATAGGATCATGGCTGATCTGATCATGGATTCGGGTCCACTTCCCTGCCCGCTCCCCATAACCCCTTATCAGTTAAGAAACTGTCTATCTCTGTCTTAAATTTATTCAATGCCTCAGCTTCCACAGCTCTCTGAGGCAGCGAAGTCCACAGATTTACAACCCTCAGAAGAAATTCCTCCTCATAAATGGGCGGTCCCTTATTCTAAGATTATGCCCCCTAGTTCTAGTCTCCCCCGTCAGTGGAAACATCTTCTCTGCATCCACCTTGTCAAGTCCCCTCATAATCTCATACATTTCGATAAGATCATCTCTCATTCTTCTGAATTCCAATGAGTAGAGGTCCAACCTACTCAACCTTTCCTCATAAGTCAACCACCTCATCTCCAGAATCAACCTAGTGAACATTCTCTGAACGGCCTCCAAAGCAAATATATCCTTTCTTAAATATAGAAACCCAAAACTGTATGCAGTATTCCAGGTGTGGCTTCACCAATACCCTATATAACTGTAGCAAGACTTCCTTGCTTTTATACTCCATCCCCTTTGCAATAAAGGCCAAAATTCCATTGGCCTTCCTGATCACTTGCTGTACCTGTATACTAACTGATACGTCCTTACTATACAGTATAAATGCACATGAGGCCCATGCTTGAGAGGTCAGTCTGTGACCTGTCCTTTATTCCTTAGCACTCAAGTGATGGAAGTGTGTAGAGCTTCCCCTTTTATACCTGAAGGTCCAGGTTAGGAGTGTCTCCCACAAGTTCACCACCTAGTGGTCTTTGTTCTCACAGTGTACAACTTAGGTCAGATTATACATGGGTTACAATGCTGGTTGAATACATGACATCACCTCCCCCCCAAAGTCTTATTGGGATCACAGGTTGAGACTCTCTGGTGGTTTACGCTCTCTTGTAGAGCGCCTGAGTTGGGGCTCCGGTTGTTGGGCACTGGCCTGAGTATCTGTTGTTTGCGGTGCCTCAGGCCTATCCAGATTGCCCACAGTGACTGAGCTCTCCTCCCTTTGGTTCTGGTGTTCGGTCACCTGTGGTGGTGTGAACTCTGCTTCTTCTATGGGGTTGCTGAACCTCCTTTTTGTTTGATCCACATGTTTGTCTATTGTAAGTTTAACTACCAGAATCCTATTTCCCTCTTTGGCAATCACAGTGCCTGCGAGCCATTTGGGCCCTGCAGCGTAGTTGAGAACAAAAACAGGGTCATTTACATCAATACATCGTGCCCTCGTATTCCTGTCATGGTAGTCATATTGTGACTGCCGCCTGCTCTCGCCAATTTCTTTCATGGTGGGGTGTATAAGGGATAACTGGGTTTTGAATGTCCTTTTCATTAGCAGCTCTGCAGGTGGAACCCCTGTGAGCAAGTATGGTCGGGAGCTGTAGGCCAACAGGAGGCGTGATAAGCGTCTTTGTAGGGAACCTCCTTGGATTATGAGCATCCCCTGTTTGATTATCTACACTGCTCGTTCTGCCTGGCCATTTGAGGCCAGCTTGAACAGTGCCGTTCTGACATGGTTAATTCCATTGCCTGTGAAGCACGGGCCATTGTCGCTGACCAAGATGTTCGGTAGACCGTGGGAGGCGAACATTGACCGTAGACTTTCCACCGTGGCAGAGGATGTGCTTGAATTTAAAATGTCACACTCAATCCATTTGGAGTAGATGTCTACTACAACCAAAAACATTTTTTCCATGAAAGGACCTGCGTAGTCCACATGGATGCGTGACCAAGGCTTGGCGGGCCATGGCCAGGGGCTAAGGGAAGCTTCCCTGGGCGCATTGCCCAGCTGGGCACACGTGTTGCACCTGCGAACACAAAGTTCCAGATCTGCGTCTATCCCTGGCCACCAAACGTGTGACCTGGCAATTGCCTTCATCATGACAATGCCCGGGTGCCCATTGTGGAGTTCTCTGATGAACACCTCTCTGCCCATCTGGGGCATGACTACGTGGTTTTCCCACAGTCGGCAATCGGCCTGAATCGAGAGTTCATCCCTGCGCCTGTGAAATGGTTTAAATTCCTCAGGGCATGCCCTGTACGTGGCTGCCTAGTCCCCATTCAGAACACATTTCTTGACTAGAGACAATAGCGGGTCTCTATTTGTCCAGACTTTAATCTGACGGGCTGTCACGGGTGACCCTTCGCTTCCGAAAGCTTCAACAGCCATGACCATCTCAGCAGCATGCTCGGTAGCCCCCACAGTGGTGGCTAGTGGGAGCCTACTGAGTGCATCGGCGCAGTTTTCGGTGCCCGGTCTGTGCCAAATTGTATAGTCATAGGCAGCTAACATGAGTGTCCACCTCTGTATGCGGGCTGATGCGTTTGCATTTATGGCCTTGTTGTCGGCCAAAAGGGACGTTAGGGGTTTGTGATCTGTCTCCAGCTCAAATTTCCTGCCAAACAGGTACTGGTGCATTTTCTTAACCACATATACACGTGAGAGCCTCCTTTTCGACCATCCTGTAACCCCTTTCTGCCTGGGACAGACTCCTGGAGGCAGAAGCTACCAGCTGTAACTGACCCTTGGCATGGACATGCTGCAACACACACCCGACACCATCGGACGACGCATCGCACGTTAACACAAGTTTCTTACATGGGTCATATAGTGTTAACAGATTGTTGGAACATAACAAATTGCGTGCTCTATTAAAAGCCCTTTCCTGGCTGTCCCCCCAGACCCATTCGCGACTTATGCGTAGGAGCACGTGTAGCGGCTCTAGCAGCGTGCTCAATTTGGGAAGAAAGTTACCAAAATAGTTGAAGAGCCCCAGGAACGAATGCAGCTCCGTCGTGTTACGGGGTCTGGGTGCTCTCTGGATCGCTTCCGTCTTGGATGCAGTAGGGCTGATCCCGTCTGCTGCCCTCATCCCCAGGAATTCTACCTCTGGAGCTAGGAAGACGCACTTCGCCTTTTTCAGTCGCAGCCCTACCCGGTCCAGTCTGCGTAGCACCGCCTCCAGGTTGTGGAGGTGTTCTTCAGTGTCGTAACCAGTGATGAGGATGTCGTCTTGAAAAACCACCGTCCCTGGAATCGACTTGAGGAGGCTTTCCATATTTCGTTGGAAGACCGTGGCGGCCGAGCGAATCCCAAACGGACATCTGTTGTACTCAAACAACCCCTTGTGTGTCGTGATGGTGGTCAGCTTCTTCGACTCACTTGCCAGCTCCTGGGTCATGTAAGCTGAGGTCAGGTCCAATTTTGAAAAAAGTTTGCCACCGAATAGTGTCGCAAAGACGTCCTCCGCTCTCGGTAGCGGGTACTGGTCTTGGAGTGACACCCGATTGATGGTGGCCTTGTAATCATCACATATCCTGAGCGACCCATCCGCCTTGAGCACCGGCACAATCAGGCTCGCCCAGTCACCGAATTCGACTGGCGAGATGATGCCTTCCCTCAGCAGGCGGTCCAATTCGCCTTCTATCTTTTCCCGCATCATATACGGCACCACTCTGGCCTTGTGGTGTACTGGCCTGGCGTCCGGGTTTATGTGAATCACTACCTTGGCCCCCATGAAAGTGCCAATGCCGGGTTGAAATAAGAGTCAAATTTGTCCAGGATCTGCGAGCATGACACTCGCTCCACAAAGGAAATTGCATTGACATCGCCCTATTTCCAGTTCATGACAGCAAGCCAACTCCTCCCCAGTAGTGCGGGACCATCCCCCGGGACAACCCAGAGTGGCAACCTGTTCTCCAAATCTTTGTGGGTCACGACTACTGTGGCGCTGCCTAGCACCAGAATGGTCTCCTTTGTGTAAGTCCGTAGCTGTGCGTCAATCGGTGATAATTTTGGCCTCCTGGCCTTGAACAGCCACAACTTTTCGAACTGTTTGATACCCATCAGGGACTGGCTGGCCCCCGTGTCTAGCTCCATTGATACTGGGATGCCATTGAGGAGCACTTTCTTCATTATCGGTGGCATCCTGGTGTATGAACTGTATACGTGCTCCACATGAACTCGCTAAACTTCAGCTTCCAGCGATTTCCCCCAGCTTTAATTTCTGCAGGTAGTTTGCTCATCTCTGCAAACTCCGGCTGAGTGTGTGCCTCCACGCCTCCAACATGAGCTGTTGTTGGAAACAAAAGGTCCCTTGGCAGTCAATCGTCCCTGACTGCTCCTGTGACTGTCCTTGAGTGCGCCATTAACAGGTGTTCAAGGCCCCATTGTCCCTTGCAACGGTGTGAATCGCCGTTCAGCTTGCCATTGTCTCTGTCGAACTCCCCCTCTGGGTTCGACTACATGTTGGGACATGCCCGATTGCCATTGTCTGCCTGGCGAACTGTGTGCTGCTTTAACAATGTTGAATCTCTGTTCCAGCCATTCCTTAACACAGTACCTCTCGTCTGTTCTGCTAGTGGCCATGCTCGCATGGTTTAAATCCCAGTTTCTTGTCACCATTGATACATCCTTACTATACAGTATAAATGCACACGAGGCCTATGCTTGAGAGGTGGTCAGTCTTTGACCTGTCCTTTATTCTTTAGCACTCAAGTGATGGAAGTGGTTGGAGCTTCCCCTTTTATACCTGAAGGTCCAGGTTAGGTGTGTCTCCCAAAAGTTCACCACCTAGTGGTCATTGTTCTCACAGTGTACAACTTAGGTCAGATTATACAGGGGTTACAATGCTGGTTGAATGCATGACACTAACCTTTTGCGTTTCATGCATAAGTACCCCCAGTACTTTGCAATTTTTCTCAATTTAAATAACTTGCCCTTTGATTTTTTTCTGCCAAAGTGCATAACCTCACACTTTCCAACATTATACTCCATCTGCCAAATTTTTGCCCACTCACTTAGTCTGTCTATGTCCTTTTGCAGGTTTTTTGTGTCCTCCTCCCACATTGCTTTTTCTCCCATCTTTGTATCGTCAGCAAACTTGGAAGAAGGGACTGAGTGTAACGTAGCCAAGTCATTTATATAAATTGTAAGTAGTTGGGGTCCTAGCACTGATCCCTGCAGAACCCCACTAGTTACTGATTGCTAACCCGAGAATGAACCATTTATCCCAACTCTCTGTTTTCTGTTAGTTAGCCAATTCTCTATCTATGCTAATATATTATCCTCACGTTTATCTTGTGCAGTAACCTTTTATGTGGCACCTTGTCAAATGCCTTCTGGAAGTCCAAATGCACCACATCCACTGGTTCCCCTTTATCCACCCTGTTCATTACATCCTCAAAGAATTCAGCAAATGTGTCAAACATGACTTCCCCTTCATAAATCCATGCTTACTCTGTCTGACTGAATTATGTTTTTCCAAATGTCCTGCCATTGCTTTTTTAACAATGGACTCCGACATTTTCCCAATCACAGATGTTAGGCTAACTGGTCTATAGTTTCCTGCATTTTGTCTGCCTCCTCTTTTTTTTTTTAAAAATAGGGGCATTACATTTGCAGTTTTCCAAGCTGCGGGGACGTCCCCAGAATCCAAGGAATTTTGGTAAATTACAACCAATGCATCCACTATCCCTGCTGCTACTTCTCTTAAGACCCCAAGATGCTAGCCATCAGGTCCAGGGGATTTATCTGCCTTTAGTCCCATTATCTTAGTGATTGTGATTGTGTTAAGTTCCTCTCCCCCTATAGCCCCTTGACTACCCACTGTTGGGATATTTTTAGTATCCTCTACTGGTAGAGGAAGCCAAACCATGAGACTTCCTACCCCTCTTGATGGTGCTACCTTACCACATTGAAAACTTGTTTTTAAAACTTGAGTTCCAGTTTTTGCAAGGCTAATGGCAGAACGTTTGCGTAATGGCACAACTCGTGGTGCATCTCTCCTCGCCACAAATTGCTGGGTTTTTCTGCACTCGTGGCAGGTACCATGAACTCCGCCTTTTATTTTTGCAGCAGTTTCTGGACGATTGTAAGAACCTATAGTAATATAGTTGTACCCACTGCAGCCACTCAGTGGTGCTGTGCAGAATTAGCAGTATGTTACAGTTTAAGAGCGCAACACAGTGGCTCAAATGGAACACTACATCATTGTATTTCAATGCAGTTTCTTTAAGGCAATACACCTAAAACAGTAACCTGTTTTTTTTTCACAAATGTTGGCAGACTTGCTGCATATTTTCAGCATTTTCTGTTTTTGTTTCCAATTTCCAGTTCTCGGTTAGATTTCTTTATTAGATGGCAAGGTGCAGGTGAAGGTAGCTGTAATCAAGACAAATGCATCATCAGTTTGATCTTGAACAACTAGCATGTCATAGCTTTCCCTTGGTGGAGCATGAACTCACTGGCAAGAATTCGGTGTTCTAGAAACACAAGTTTTCTATCCTGTTGAAGATATCCAAAACTCTGCTGCCCTTGTCCTAACTTGCACCAAGTCCCGTTCACCCATCACCCGTGCTCACTGACCTACATTGGCTCCTGGTTAAGCAATGCCTCGATTTTAAAATTCTCATCCTGGTTTTCAAATCCCTCCATGGCCTCACCTCCTCCCTATTTCTAATCTCCTCCAGCCGTACACCCTCATATCTGTGCTATTCCAGTTATGGCCTCGAGCATCCCCAATTTTAATCTACTATTGGCGGCCATGCCTTCAGCTACAAGGGCCCAAGCTCTGGAATTCCCACCCTAAACCTCTCCCCCACTCTCCTCCTTTAAAACACTATCTCTTGGATCAATCTGCCCTAATATTACCTCCGTGCCAAATTCTATTTGGTAACGCTTCCGTGAAGCGCCTTGAGACATTTTACTACGTTAAAGGCGCCATATAAATTACAAGTTGTTGTTGGATACAAATTAAATTTCTAGTCAAAATAAGGCCCATTCCAGCAGCACATCAACAGAAGGATATTTTAAAGTAATTTGAGCTAAAACATTTAATTAACCAATAATTTGCATTATAAATAACACAGCAAAGTCTGAATATAGTGATTAAATTGGATAATTTAAATTAAGTAATTTTGAATTATGCCCATATTGCCCAATATCTAGCTATGCAATAGTGTAACTCAGGGGTTTTAACAATAGTATCCCTTATGATCTGAACTGGGTATTTGTCTTCTGTGCTTCTTCTGTCTTTTTGAAGACGTATTAAGAAAACACTTGCTAAAATATGGGATGAAAAATTTAGGGTTGCCTGAAAAAGATACTGTGTTTATTGATTGTATGTTTCTGCTCGAGGAAAGTAAAGGTTTAATATATAAGCTATGTTTTACCCGAGAATGCTTATGTTTCACTTTCCCGAGATACTGTTTTTAATGAATTAGATTAGAGAATGCATAACATTTTGACTTAGTCTTTAATTTGGCCAATGAAGGCCCAACCTAATGTTTCTTCCATTATTACTAATAACCAATTATAATGCTAAGGTAGAATTTGGAGTTTGTTTAACTCCAGATATTAAAATTTAATTGGTATAAAAGACATTGGGCTAGAATTTGCACTGTTTCACCGCCCGGTTCGTCGGCGATATTGGCCGTTTTGGGAGAGAATCGGGTCGGCAAAAAATTCCCCAGCTGAGGCACGCCGGTGGTTTTGAAGTACCACTGGGGAGCGGACCGCCGGCATGCAACATCCACAGATCGCCCTGGTGCAATCTTTGGCTGACCAGGGACCTGTAGGTAAGTATAAAAAAAACACCCACAACGGTAGGTAAGTCGATCTGCAAGAAAAAGGTAAGTGATTGAAAACAATAGCAAAAAATCAAAATCTGTTGGGGTGATTTAAGTTTAAAAAGTGTGTTGGGAATGTATTTTGAATTTTTTAAGTTAGATTTTTTTTTTTTAAATGTTTTTTTTTCAGTGTTAGGCCCAACACGGTGTAAATTTTTAGATTTTATTTTTCGCCCAATCTAGCCAAAATGACACTTTTTCACCCAGATGGGGTGCAAGGTCTAGATTTATTTTTTCCCCAGAGAGGTTTTCGCCAGCGATAATCTTCCCAGCCTTAGTTTTCTGGGTGGCAATCGGGTGCTAGCGGGCTTTGGGGAAATTCTAGCTCATAGAATAGAGGAATGGGAGTTAGGGTATCCATGACGACAGGCTGAAATAAGATAGTTCTAGCCTGGGGCCCCTGATTTAATGGCCTACGGTTGCCCTGAGACATGCTGGAGCAGGGAGACAAGGCAGGATGCGATAAGGGACTATCGCTATGAGGGAACCGGGCTTGACGGATAAGAGGGATCCAGATGGATGGATTAGCCTTCAAAACTATAAACTAGAAAGATGTGTAATGGTTGTAAAGATACTTCCTTTGGGGTGGGTCTTCATTGACTAAACTAAACTTCATTGACTCAACTAAAAGTACTATTGGGTAATAAGTTTTAAGGGAGTTTCCATGGGTCGAATAGCCCTGTCAATAATTTGATCCCAGGCCCACCCCTAAAAATAGGATAAAAGAAACACCATTCGGGCTCATTCAGAGAGATCGGGAAGGGAGAACCACAAAAGGGTGAGCTGGTTGAACGCTCTTTCGAGAGTAGACCCTGCTCATTGAAGTCAACTACTCTTGGGGTTCTAGACGAAAGGAAGAGATGATATAAGCCGGAGAACTGCTTGTCACGGTCATATGTTTTTGCTGTATAACTCGTGTTATATTCCATCCTAAACTCTGAACGCACACAATAGATCCACCATATTGGTTTGCACGCGAACCTGATTATTAAGGTATCCAGATCGCCTGAAAAGGCAGTTTCCAACACTTTGCTGTACACAAATTGGCTGCCATGTTTTCTATAATGCAATAGTGACTACACTTCAGATAATTGTAGATCCTTAGAGAAATGCTACATACAAATTAGACACCAACTAGGCAGCATTGGAATGTACTACAGAAATGCAAATACTGTATTTGATTTGTCTTGTGCAACAAACTCAATTGCCGATTGAAAATAGTCCTGTCCAAGTTCTAAAACGTTTGTACTTCATGTACCCATTAAAAAAAATCATACTCATTTAGAAGTAATGTTTTTATTGTGGACGGTTACTGAATATAGTTACTGTGTAACAATACAATTTTCTTTTTTCCAGTCCAAACCACACAAGAGAATCAAATAATCCTTGCCAGAATAGGCCTGTTTACAAAATTACAGATTTTCATGATATGTACAGTTTAAATATCAATGTCAGTGCTTTGCTTTTCAGCTTCAAATTAAAATATTTTTAGGACATTCAGAATGAGCACACTGCTATCCAAAATTAGGAAAGCATAAAACATGTAGCGAAAGCTTTAAAAACCTGCAATGTTCAAGAAATGTTATGCTTAAGCCAGGATTTATTTAATTGATTTAACTGGGATTAATGCATTGGATTTATGAAATGAGTACTTTAGCACATATTTCTTGATATCCATTACATTAGAATATTACACTTGATGGAATAGGGCTATTTGACTGTATACAGTCAAAGAAAATGTATTGACCCTCTTCTAGAAACAACAGAAGTCTATAAATAATGCAATTTCTGTCCCCCAGAAGGACTCATCCTTCCATAGGTCTGATTGAGTTGAATTTGGTTTGCTGCATCCTATATAGCTAATACGTTAAAAAGTAAACTTGGGATTGTAATTCAACTTTGGCAGGGATGTATAACAGGCAGTATTGAATCTGCCGCCTTATATACACCCATCCTGATTTTCCTGTCCATTAAATTCATGGAGTGCTAGTCAGAATATTTCTTGACATGTTTAAACCATTACATTTCTGTATATTTTTATTCATAGAAATTACAAACTAATATACAACACAATAGAAAATTCATGTAATCCTGCGTCTGTTCCAAGTTTTAAAATCTGTGTACATTTTTTTAAATCTTAATAATGTCCTTCCTGGAACAGTCTCAAAACCTGCCACAAACTAAACAAAACCAAATACTCAATATACATCAAATATATGGACCATAGTGCTTAACTAATAAGTAGCAACACTGAAAATCACCTGAATTAACATCTGCTCCAGAGAAGCAGTATCATGTACAAGATTGATCACTTATCTGCATTTGATCTGCCAACCAGCTCTGCATAGAAAAGGATACAAATGGAGAAGCTAGTACGATATATAGTTAATCTCCCCAAGACCTTATGGGTGAACCACTAGTTGGTTTTGATGCTCTTTCAGGAATACACTTTCTTCTCTACTAGGATCGTTATGCCAGATAAATAAAAACATTTGAAAATATTTAAGCAAAGTATGTTAGCTTAGAAGACACTGAGGAATTGGTTGTATAAGTTGTTAAATAGTTTGTGAACAAAACATTGTTTAGTGGTTTATTTTACCACACCGGCAGTATAAAAATTAAAATGTGAAGATTCTCTCCCACAGAAGAAAAAGGAATGAATCACTAGCATAGGGCATTTTGCACCCCCTATGTATATTTACATTCTCCAACATCAAGACATTCAAGAGAACGGTATTCTCAAACAACTATTTTCACATCATCCTGATTTTCTGTTTTACTGGAGTATACACATTATATAGTTCAGATTGGGATTAATGAATGTTTACAGTATTATATACATTCACATGGTCTACCCCAGGATGTCTAGACTCTTCCAATAACTACCAGTGGCTGTACCAATCAACCAAAACACAACTTAATAAATCCTCTTTACCTCCTCCCCCTTTACAAAAACCCTCGGGAGATAATACGCTCCTCTTCAGTGCATAACTGATGTTTTCTCCCCTCACAAGTTTGAGAAAGTTTATCGAGTACTCACTTGAAGGGAAGGCTGCAGAACAAAAATTGTTTCTTGTATTTTACTTTTGTTGTCTACGAACAATTATAACTTTTGCATTTTTAATACTCAGATGAGATCATTTGAAAGAATAACGAACATAAAGTTGCACAAGCCTAAAAAGATAATTGGTATCACAAAACTGAACATTTTAAACAGACATCGTAAAATGATTAACAGATTTGGGGGAGGTGAAAAAAAAAAGTAATCCACATGCTGCGAGAAGAACAATGTTTAAAGCACGAGTGTACCTGCCTATTGTCTGGACTGCTAGAGAGCACATGCTATCCTACAGCACAAGAGGAAAACTGGCTGGTCAGTTTGCCTGAATACAAAATTATGACCTCTCCTTCCCCTTATGTTTATAGGCCCAAAGTGTAGTATTGCTGGCTGAAGATTTGGGGTGGTGATGGGGGGGCGGTGGGGGGGGAAAAGAGGGGAAAGACAGAAATTGAGGATTATAGACAAAACAAACACCAATAGAAAAATTCTCAATATTCCAAGACAGCACACTTTCATATTTCTTAATCTAAAATGTTTGTCAAAATGTAAATAATGTCAAATTATTGGAGGCATATTCGTACTTCAAGCACACTTGAGTTGTCTAATTCATATGAAGACTGATCACTGACTGAAGTGTAGGAACACTTTACAAGAATTATGTGACCTACCCTTCCCCAACATCAAACGATAATTCAGTGCAGTTCTGACATGCTAAAATGTATTAGGAATAGTCCTGGTAATTCCACCAAGATTAGTTATTATGAAGGTGGCACCCCGGAATCTGCCATCCCCTCTATGTGCATTACAGCCTAGTACCCATGTTAAAATAAAGGTCACAATTAATTGCTATAGTAGTTTAAAGACATATCTGTAAACTTATTGTGCAAAACTAAAAGGAAACCACCAAACAAAAACTACAATCCTCTCATTATTATGTGTCAAAATCTGTCCGGTTTCCCCAATGACTCAGTTCATCCAGACCAGAAGGTTGAAGGTTTGATCCCTGGTCTGTGCTGACTTAACTGATCTCAGACAAGCTAGTATTAAGAAATCTAAAATGATCCACTAGATGAGGGAGGGGAAATATCATCCTGATTTTTTCCATTCCCAATTACATTTGGCAGGGATTGCTGTATACTATTTTTGTGGACAATGCGTCCTGCTATCAGATTGCTGACGCGCATTCCCACAGCTCGTATGAATAATGGCCACTTGAGCAAAGTACCGGGAGGGAATCCCCAGGAAAGAGTCAATCCTTTAGTAAACAAACAAAATTGGAGAGAAAAAATTGCACCCATTTATTCAACTGTATGAATAAATGTTCCGGTTAATTACTTTTTGAAATGATCACCTTACTCCTATTTTCCAGGCAGCGATTCAGCTGGGCTCTGGTTGCCCAGGCAGCAGTAGCCCACTGGGATGGAAGTAGCGGTCTGTCACACGTGAACCTGGTGGATAGTAGCGGGCTATTTAACCGTTAGAACCATCTCAGCCAAGTCCAACGCTGCCTTCAAGCATCCACGTACATGCACTTTCAGTTAGAGTCATAGCGCTCAAGAGTGAAATCAGACCAGTTTCTCGCTTCCCAATCCTAGTAATACTAAAACCCATTTTAGCAACTTCACTGTTGTCCTGCAACCAGAGCCCAGCTGAATCACTGCCTGGAAAATAGGAGTAAGGTGATCATTTCAAAAAGTAATTAACCGGAACATTTATTCATACAGTTGAATAAATGGGTGCAATTTTTTCTCTCCAATTTTGTTTGTTTACTAAAGGATTGACTCTTTCCTGGGGATTCCCTCCCGGTACTTTGCTCAAGTGGCCATTATTCATACGAGCTGTGGGAATGCGCGTCAGCAATCTGATAGCAGGACGCATTGTCCACAAAAATAGTATACAGCAATCCCTGCCAAATGTAATTGGGAATGGAAAAAATCAGGATATTTCCCCTCCTTCATCTAGTGGATCATTTTAGATTTCTTAATACTAGCTTGTCTGAGATCAGCTAAGTCAGCACAGACCAGGGATCAAACCTTCAACCTTCTGGTCTGGATGAACTGAGTCATTGGGGATGAGATCAGCTGAAAACACAATCAGGAATTATACCTTCATCTTCTGGCTCAGCATCACACCACATAGTGCACTTTCTTATCACCCCATTAGGTTCTGGTAAATCTTGGTTAAGGGCCCAGATCACAAATTTTACCTGGTTTACAAATGACATGACAAATCAGTGACCTTCTCTGCAGAATGTGACTTGCTTCTACCTTATGCCAGCATGAACATAATTTAATAGTTCATTTAATTGTATTTGATTACACTTTGTACTAATATTTGCAAGTGAATAAAAAATTTTTTACGTTATTAATGTACAAACTGATATCTAACTGCCCACTCTTTCTGATGCAAGTGGACTGCTTTTGGCAAACCAATTAATGTGACAGAAACAATCTCTTTGTAATTCACCATCTAAAAGAATACCACAGCACTCAAGATCCTGCATTAGACAGAGACTGCAGCAAAGACTAAAATAAGATTAAAAAGCACTAGATCGCTCAACCTCGAGATTCAGATGACTTACAAAACGTACAGGCTTCACCTTTTCAGGTTAGTATATCATCTGAACCCCTTCAGTTGTGTAATACACACATACTCATCCAGTGTTCTTTATGAATTCGGAATCTTAGGAGGTGATGAGTCTGTTTCAACACTTCATAATTCTATTGAATATCTCCTTTTACACAGATATATCATATCTATCTTTACAGCATGGGATGACAGACAAGAAAGTCTAGTTTTATTATTGGATTGGATTGCAATGAACCTAGCCATCTTTTTGCACAGAGCATGAGCAGAATGGAAAGAAAGTAATATAATATAGAGGCTTGCTATAGCAATGAGAATAGCTAAACAAAAATGAGAGATCGGGCTCTGTAATATCAAGCTGAAGAGAAGGATAAGTTTTCACAAACCTAACAGCAGCACCATTCACAAGAGTAAAGTTCATTTTAGATTTAAAGTGGGATGAGTTCCATTAGAAACAAGTGGTTTGGAATGTTAGAATTCTACAATAAGCACATTAGGATAAAAACTAAGGCCAGTCTCAGAGTTACTGAAATTTTACTACATTTTTAAAAAAAATCATAAATACAGGGGTACTTGGTAAACAAGCTTGTCCATAACATCAATCACAATACCACCCTTCTGTGTTCAGCCAATAGAGTATCCAGTCTGGGCACAATAACTGACTTCAGTGTTTCCTCCACCTGAATTAAGGCATTATATTACCACGAAACATCAAACCTTGCAGCCCTGCATCGGTAAACAGACAGATTTTGCTGCATTAGTAAATGGGTTTTAATTAGCATTATCTAGATCTTAAACAGTACAATTACAAAAAAGCTCAACATAAGCAACATTTAAGTAGCTTTCTCTCACCCCACATCCATTTTGTTTTGTGCACCAGGATAACCAAAATTAATCTCCAAACTATTCAGTACGCAGGATGTTACATCGCACAATAGCATATAAAGCTGAAGAGTAAATGATCTTGCTACCAACAGCACACAAAATATCAACTAACAATAGAGAGAGATACCAGTCAAACACGTGACAATAAGTAACATCTGAAATGTTTCCTGAAGGTATTCAATACCATTTTTTACAATCTGTTCATCCATGCAATATTGAATGTCTAAAGAATTAGACATGTATATCACTTGTTAGAAGCCATACTGCATTTTATGCATGACTGGTTTAATCCATATCACAGTTCACTCATCCCTAGGACAGCACGATGAAATAGTCTGCTCACAAAAGTGTAGTACTCCAATCATCCCACTTCTCTGCTAACCTGGCTATATGATTTCCAAGCGTTATCTTCTAACAGCTAGCAAACAAGAGAAACTAAATTGTTACATTCAAGCCAAATACTTCATTCTTGAACACAATTCATTTTGCCATCCTAAGGAGCCTGAATTTAAAATATATCTATACATTATTGACAAGTCTTATTGTATTGGACAAAGTACTTTACAGCAGCTCAAATAGGGCAGCAATGCAAATCAACTTTATGTAGTTAAATTTGCAGTATCCAAAAATCTTAAGTGTTAAGGTTTGACTAATGGAATACGAAAGACTCCCTTTGGCATCATCCATCATTGCAGTTTCTAGTCCTAAAATAACACCAGATAAGATCACGACAACACTGATACGGATAAGGATACCAATGCCAGAGTAAATGACATCTATGTGCTAAAAACAAACTAGAACACCCCATACCAGAGACGAGAAATTTTGTTCGCATTGTCTTAATTAACTCTTCAAGACCTCGGGTATCTGCCTTCAGCCAGAATAGATAGAACGTGGATGGAAGCAGATGCGTGAATATCATCTGCAACCCTGGTGACCGAAAACACCCTCACTCTGGCATGAATGTACAGTTCCTGAATCTGTAGCAACAGGGATGGAAAGTGACGACTATAATACACAGTACCAGAATTGCTCAGATTTGACATCTCATCCCCCACTCCCAAAAAGAGCCTTTAGACATTCAAGCAAAAAGATATTCTGAAACCTTTTAAATAAACAAAAATTGTTAAAGCAACAAGGACGGATGAGGAGTTATTAACTTATTGACCAGCAAAGACAATCTCAATTAAAGTTTCTGTTCCTGGAAGGCAATAGATTGCATCTTCAATATAGCTATGCAGTGTAGTTGTAGGCTATAGTGCCAGTTCTGATAAAAATAGTGCATGAATTCAACTCTGTTTCAATCCAAAAATTCAAGTGGTTTTGTTAATTTCTGCTGTCGTCTTCTTGCTCAGTCACAATCTGTGCTCTGAGTTCTCTTCCTCTTCACCCTCCGCTTCAGATAAATACAATTCTATGGTTTGTTTGGCAAGTAGTTCTTTACGTGCCTGCAACCGGTCACACCGGGGACACTGATCTGATTTAAAGCAGCACTTGTGATAACATGCTTTACATTCTGCAGAGCAAAGAGAAATTGTTTTCTTTTAACACTTTATTCAAACACTCACAATACAGGTTAGGAAGACATTCTTACAATATATGAACTTATTTGGTGTTACAGTTTAATACTTAAATGTGTTTTAAATGCTGCAGCACTAAATTTAATTGATAGAGTTCAAATCCCAGTATCCACGAGAAAGAGATTTCCTCAGGACAGACCATCCCAATCTCTCCAAATAGAATGGACACAAGAAGCTAATGAGTGAACATCAACAACAAATATCATTTATATAGCAACTTTAACCTAGAAAATATCTCTGGATGCTTCACAGATGTGTAACCAAACAAAAATTGGACACCAAGTCAAAGGAGATATTAGAAGATATCCAAAAGCTTGGTCAAAGAGGTGGGTTTAGAGGAAGGTCTTAAAGGAGTAGAGGGTAGTGGAAGCAGAGGGGTTTAGGAAGGGAATTGCAAGGCATGGGGCCTAGATGGCTGTCAATGGTGGGTGAAGGGAGGGGAGGGATACACAAGAGCCAGAGTTGGAGAAACAGAACTAAAAGTTCTTGGTGGGAGATGGGAGGCCAGCCACAGGAGCATTGGAGGTGACAAAGGCATGGATGAGAGTTTCAGCAGCAGATTGACTGAGGCAGGGTGGAGGCAGGCAATGTTCTGAGGTGGAAAGAGACAGTCGAGGTGTTGGAGTGGGTTTGGGGATGGAAGCTCAGCTCGGGGGTCACATAGGACACAGAGAATGCAAACATTCTGATTTAAATAGAGCAAGTGGCCAGGGAAGAGAATGGAATCAGAGGTAAGGATACAAAATCTGCAGTGAGGACCGAAGATGATAAGCTTCAGTCTGTCCATTGTTTATTGGAGGAAATTGTGGCTCGTTCAAGACTGGATGTTGGACATGCAGCCTGACACCAGAGGTATGGGGAAATTGCTCCAGTGTCTTTGGATGATGTCACCAAGCAGAGCATATAGGTGAGGAAAAAGGAGGGGAGGAGGAAGTAGGGAGGCAGACAAAAGAATTTTGGAGCAAAGTACCGAAGAGGGAAGAAATCAAAGATAGCATAATTGGGTGACAGGAAGAGCAGGAGGGAAGGGCCCCAAGAGAGGCAAGAGAAACCAAAGAGATAAAAGTAATGGACTGTACGTCCAGAACAGAAAAATATTGCAAATAAATAAGCTAACTCCCTCTCCTCCCAAAAAACTGAAATTCCATGGAAAATTAAGTGTTAATATTAATGGTCAGTTTTTAAAAATCTTTTTGCATTGGACACACAGTATAAATAAGCTGCACAGATAGTTTAACATATACTGTATATATTGATGTAAATGGTATTGAGATTTGAAGACACTACCAATTACTTTTGAATGAATGTTTAACAATTGTAGATTCTCATATAATAGGGTCTGTTTTTGCTCATCTCTTGGTGTGATGTTAAAATGCTCACCTTCACATCGCTTACATTTGTGCAGCTCAAAAGGGAAGATGATATCAGTACCATCACCACAGAATTCACAGATGAAGCCTTTAGCCTGGCAAAGCTGAGTAAAAACAAGCCAGTTACATTTTTTTTTATAAACAGTGTTCTAGTTGGAATAGGAATTCACTTAAAAAGCAGCAGTTTATGATTCAGCAGAGCGGTCAACATCAGAGGGATGTTAGTGGATTAATAATTAAAAAGAGCATCAGGCAAATTACAACCCATGCAGCAAACTTTGCTCAGTGTACATTACATCAAAATAGGTTGCATTTTTCAACCTGAATATGTGAGACTTCAAAGTCCTGGAAGAAATTCACACTTCCCTTCTTCCACACTGGCAAGGAATGAACTTAAATATTTTGCCAGCTTTGAATTGTACTCATGATAAAGTAGGAAGAGCACATCACTGAAACCTTCTCTCCCATATAGGATTTGTTAGTTAGCTACAGTTCAACTTATTCAGAACCCAAGGATCATGTAAAAGAACAACAAAATGGAAAAAGAAAAAAAAAAAAAGAGGGAAATGAAAATAGAGGATAGAAATTACTCTGCTATTTATCAAATTTGTTAACATATTCAGATGTAATTCCTATATTCACTATTCTTAAAGACATTAACCCAAACAGGTTAAAAACATTTAAACAACAAACACAGGAATTCCACCCAAAATATTAACTAATTCATGAAAAATAGTGCACCAAGTAATTTTACCCCCGAAGTATGTGATTTCTTAAGGTATGAGTCACTTACCTCTCCAATTTAAAGCAAGATTCTTCCGATCCACTTACAGGAGCCTCACTAAATAGCATTGTTGAGAATTGATAAAATACTATACTAACAATTCAGGCTCCTGGATTTGAATATTGGCATGTTGATTTTTAATTGCAGAAATTGGTAAGCGAGAGGACTGAATGCGACTACGGTGGGTAATCGATACAATGCCTCAAAGAGCCTCCCCTTCAGCTAGTAATTCTATCTCCTCATGGCATGATATGATTTCTACAAAACGGAAGCTATGAATAACATTGTGGACCATAAAATTGCTATGCTTCAGTTAATGAGACTCAAAATCCTAGTTGACAGCCTCACTAAGCAAAGGAAAACTTTAAAGTCAAACCCTTAGAATGGGATGTAACCTATTCATGGGCAGTGCAAAGCCCACCGTGAAGGAAACAATAAAGGCAGAACACTTCAGAAACTAGCTTCCATATGGATGATTTATAATGTACACCAAGTGGCCAAAACTGGTGGACATACTGCCCGCGGCAGATCGCCAACATACCACTCAAAATCGTGAAATTGATCAAAAAATACCTACATACCGCCCGGCAGGAAATTCATTAGTGAAATACCACCGGGCGATACTACCATCCACTATGCATACTGTCTGCCCACATGGAGCACCCTACAGACCGCCCAAAAGTCCAACATTGGTTGCATACTGCCGACATACCACCGGAGTTGCACATCGTCTGAAAAAAGGTGGTTTTATCCCCACCAGCCCCCCAGCGATATAATTTAAATGCATCTTCTTGCTTATTTACACTGTACATTCCATATATTAATATTCATGGTGTAAGTTTCTTTTGTACATACCACGCACTTCTCCACGTGTGCTGCTCCTATCTTCATCAGTTCCTTCAGTCTTCCAGCCAATTCCCCTTTCTTTATAGCAGTGAGATCACTTAATGAATACAGATGAAGATCCTCAGTGAGGTGACCTGGTTCTGTGTCAAAGTTATCGAGGAGACTACAAAAGAAGAACATTACAGTATTCTACAATTGTGCATGTAATTAAGGACCTTTATTGCCTTGGCAAAAACAGTGCATCTATTTTGACATTGTCACATGCTTCAGCAATAATATTGGGTATTTTAGGAGCTGCTATTGGCTCAGAAGATATGATTAGTGCTTTAGCTCAGACTGTAGAAACATCACGATAATATTCAGTTTAAAATTACACATAGCCACAGTGCACAACTTCTCTGTAGTTTTACAGTAGATCTCAATTAAAATAGCAAGCTCAGCAATATAGATAATTGCAGTAATTTTAGCAAAATTGATAGAGGAAATTATTTAAAAGATAGTAAACTTCCAATACTTCATTCATAAGTACAATCCTCAGCTGAGTGTATTAACTATGGAGGGTGAGAGAACTGCAGCTTATAACATTCCATCGTGAGGAAGAAAAGCACTGTTGCTTGGCGCATTCCATTGCATTTTTTTTTCAATCCTCTCAGAAATCCCTGAATGTGTTATAACCTCCCAGATCCATACCCATCTCTCTCGCAACTTCCTGTTTGAATCCAATCAGATTCTGTCCCTTCCACAGGGCCAAAACAGCCCTAAGGAGTCATGAATGACATTCTCGGTGACTGCGACCACAGTGTATTATTCCTCCTTGTCCTTTCTGCAGCCTTTGATATGGTCGACCACATCATACTCCTGCAATGCTTCCCCTCTATTTTTGAAGACAATTTCCATTTTTTAAATTGCTAATTGTTAAATACTTAACAATTCATACTCGACTTCAGGTAATAATTTTGCTACTACAGTCATCACTACTTACACCATCCTCGCTTATCCCGGACAGAGGCCTTTATCAGGCAAATGATGCGAACCATTTGCCATCACCATTGATGTCAATTGCAAAGGCGCCGCTTAAACCGTATTAAGCGCGACGACTATTTCAGGCAGTTCCAGCAGCAGTTTGCACCTTATTGAACAATAACAACTTGTATTTACATTTGTATTTATACGAGGTGGTCGTCGGATGGGGTCCGCCAAAGAGCTGGGCGGGCGGGCACCACCCCACCGCCGATGTGGTGTTCGGGCGGGGCCTGCCGCCGGGGAGGAGTTCAGGCGGGCCCCACCGCCGGGGAGGAGTTCGGGCGGGGCCCGCCAAAGAGCTGATCGGACTGCCCCATCGCGGAGGTGGTGTTCGGGTGGGACGGCGAGGAGGCCTCGAAGTAAGGGCAGTGGCGACGAGGCCCAAGGTCGGGCAGCAGCGACGAGGCCCAAGGTCGGGCAGTGGCGACGAGGCTCAAGGTCGGGCAGCGGCGAGGCAGGCAGGCCACTCGGCCCGGGATAGGGGCGGCGAACATCGCGACATCCCTTCGGCCAGGAACAGGATCGCCCGGAGACAGGACGCGCTGGGAGCACACACGCGCAGACTCCACTGCACACACGCGCAGCTGCCAGCACTCTTTTCAGCGCAGGGCTGTAGCTCCGCCCCCAGCTGCTTGTGTTGCGCCGCGCCGACTTTTAAACACGGAGAATTGCGAGGTAAGTTTTAGGCCGCTTTGAATTCTACAAAATAGGCGGGCCTCTCGGAGATGCACCGTTCTGTGGGACAGCTGAAACTTGGGCCCTCTATGATCTATTTCACAGAAGTGATAGCAAACAAGGAAATCGGAAGCAAGGGAAGCAAAATATATTTTTAATAAAAATCTAACTTACTCTTTTGCCAGCCGGCATGTTTTGAATAGGTTTTTCATGTGAACTAGCTGGATTCTCAGTATCTGCAAAACATTATCAAAAATAGGAAGAAAGGAGGATTTAATAAGCGTTTATTACATTTTATTCAAAATATGTATTTTTTTTTTAAAACACAGCTTGGAGGAAAAACTTTAATTTTGCTGTCCCCTGTAGACACAACCAAAGATTAGATTTTCAGGCAGCCAACTGAGTTATCAGAGAAAATTAATGTTTTCCCATTGGGATTATTATCTGACAAAACAATTTCCATTCCGTTGGTTAATGCTGAGTCCATTAAAAAATGGCAGGCTTGATAGTCATAAATCAAGTTTATTGCTACAGATACTTTATGAAATACAGTACGCAAAAAAAAAAAGTGACATCCTTATACAATATTTAGGCCCTGAAGACACTAACTAATGAATTGAAGTATTTATTCTATGTTGTTTTAATTATTGGATGGAACAAACTTAACACTTTAAAATAATTGTTCATACAAATGAATTAATCAGTAATCTGGAGAACACACTGTTTTCTTGGATGTTTTAAAAACTTGAATTAGAATACAGGTACTAACTGTAATATTAAAACGAATACCGCATTGCTGGCAGTACAACAACAATGGTGCACTCATTCTACAGACACTGACTGCAATTGTGGCTCTTTCACACGTGTCAAGAAAGTCGCATTTTCAAATCATTGAAATAATCTATTTTACAGTCCTAAGGAGAACATTTTAGGATTGCTTACATGGACTTGATCCAGAGCCTTCACCTTTCGATATAAAGCACTGTTCATGTCCTGAACATTGAAGAGCGGATCATTCCAAATTTTATTCAGCAAATCCTTAGAAAAGTTACTGACATAATACTTGCTGAAGTCCCATTTCCGCAATATACGGCTTGGAACCGCCGACTGGACATTCTCATGACAGCATTGACAAAAATACTTCCCTAGATATTCACAATAGCGTAGTCTCTTTATATAGTCTGGAACGATAAGGCAGGAAAAGTTAGCAAGTTTAGGAGCTGCTGGGGAAAGAGTAACTTCACACTGGAATTGCATCATGAATCCACTGGACAAAAGAACTTCCAAAGAAATGAAAATCTGTATTCAACCGTATTTATTTTTTTTTGCAAGGATACAGCTCACTCTTTCTCCTCTCATAAACAATGCATCACCCATGGCCAATAATGGTTGATCAAACAATTTGTTTCTCAGCCTCCAGCAGTATCATTTTTAAACTAAATGCTAGAAGGTACAGCAAATCTACTGATCATTTCCTCTGCATTTGTGACCTCCCACATTATGCCACTGACCAAACAGATTTTTATTGTTTTCTATATATTACAAGCAATATTACAACATTTTTTTTTCAGGGGGGTGGAAGGTGAGAGGGAAGAGCAGGAGTGGAGGAACTGTTGGTTTCATAAATTCTGTAGTATCTTACATGAACAGAATTTCTAAATAAAGCACAACCCCTTTCAGACAGAAGTAGGATGTTGAATATGCAAGTATAAACAGAACTTTATCATCACACTGTTAACTTCCTGAATGTCACTCACCTGGCTCCACTCGGATACCACATCCTGCACAGCGGTAATTTTGTTTGGCAACCACCACCTTTCTCCTTTAACAACAAAACATTATCTTAGCATTTATAGTCTCAACTTACGTTTCTATAAAAAAAGAACTGCACAAAGTAGAAAAACTTTAGCCAGTATATATAAAAAAATATAAAGCTTACTTGGGTGATGGGTGAATGTTAAAGATTATTTGTGGCCGAGGTGGTGCCCATTCCAAATTTCCTCGCACTCTGATTCGTAGCTTGTAAATATCAGCATGCTCACCATCATCAGGAGATACCGGAAAGGAGTTCGGAATTGGCAAAAGCTAAGAAGAAGAAAGTTACTCTACATAGAACTAGAATAATTAGTCCAGCATCAGCTAAATTTGCTATCAGGAATAAATCAACATGTGCTACTCGAGGGGACGGAGGTAGGGGCGTGTCAGGTGGGGAAGATGACACATTCAAAATTCTGAGCAATCAGCAGTGCACTTTGATGACCTGATGAGCTAATTTCCATTAACCACCAGGAGTCCTTCTGCAAAAGTGAATAATCCAGCTGCCACTGTTTTTAATATTAATTTACATGTAGATACATTTGATTTTATGACTCTGAAATTTTGTAGGATCCTGGATTGTACAACTACTGGTTTCATTTAGTAGTGATTACCAAGCCACTAGTCATAACATCAAGTTTTTCGTTAATTGCAAGGTGGTGAGATTCATTTATTTCCTACCTTCTGAGGAGCATCATGCTCTGGAACCAACCAGTCCAGCTCAGAGGCGGCAGGAAGCTGCATCCCCTCAAACTGCTTCAGCAGACCCATAGCAACTGCCTCTGCCGAGTTGGAATGAAGGAATGAAAATGAACTGCAACAAAAATATACAATTACTGCGTTGTGTTTTTTTTTTAACTTGAAAACGCAACACTTTGTTATTTCTGAAGGTCTTATTTTTATTCAGAACAGATATTTTGAGTATTTTGCTGCAATAAAGACCCGATGTGAGATCAAATAACACTTTATATATAAAGGCTGTAAAACCAGATTAAGAACCTTAAATATAGCATTCTATCTATGATGTTAAACATCCGAGTAGGCGCAAGTGTCCTCTTTTAGCAAACTGTGATGTGGTGTACATTTCTAATGACCTCACTTGTAACTACATGATCATTTCATCCAGTTGTTTAAGGCTTTGTCAGCTCTGCCAGAAAACAAATGCCATTATTAACAACCTGTTTCTGGTAAGTTACTTTTCAGTCTAAGTTCCAGTCCTCCAGCTTTTCCTCTGGTCATTGCACCCTCATGGATCTTACTCCAGTTTAAAGTTTTATATTACATTTATTCCAGTATGGACCATTTATTCAATTTTAATCATATATTTGTAAAATTTCACAGCATAGTTTTGTCTCCCTGTGCATTTTCTACAGGCTTTGGGATCATTACAGACATGCAGATTTTCAGGCCCAACTCTGGAGATGCCAAAATTTATTTTGTTGCCCTCAACAGAATATATAGCAGTACTAAATTGTGAAAACCAGTGAATGATTTTCCTTTTAACAAAATAAAAGTCTGTTTATACCTTGACTGTTAACTATGTTTTGTTAGTTTCTTGTTTTAATTTGTAATTAGTTTGTAATGATTGGCTTCTTGAAATAATGTTTTATTCATATTTTTAAAAAAAATCTATTTCACAGTTCCCAGTTCACCATTCCCCAGTTAATGGGCTGAGGTGGGTGATGTTACAGAGATGGAAGTAGGTTTTCTTTGTGCTGGAGAGAAAATGGGGTCAGAAGCTTGGCTGAAGCTTGAACAGGATGTTGAGGTTGCAAACAGTTTAGTTCAACCGGAGATAGTGGCCAAGAAGCAGAATGGAGCTATTAGCAAGGGTACAGAGTTTGTGGTGGGAATCAAGGACAAGACTTCAGTCCTCCCAATGTCTATCTGGAGGAGATTACAGTTCATCCAAGACTGCATGTCAGACAAGCAGTTTGGCAGCAGAAGGAACAAGAGAAGTAAGTGATGGAGAGATAGAGGTGAGTGTCATCAGCATACTTGTGGAAGTTGATCCCATGTCTGTAGATGATGTTGCCAAGAAGCAGCACATAGATAAGGAACAGAAGAGATCCAAGGATGGATCCTTGAGAAACTCCCAAGGTGATAACAGGGTGGTAAAAGAAACTATTGGCAGTGCTGCTCCAGCTTTGATGGAATCAGTAAGAGTGGAACCAAGCAAGGGAAGTCACACCGAGCTACATTATGGGGTAGAGGCATTAGAAGAGGATGATGTGGACAACAATGGAACATCATTTATACAGTGTATGGCAGTCAGACTAGCAATGCAAAATATTTTATCATTACAGTACTATAGCAAATAAGTCAGATTTAGATGTATAGGTAATTTTTATTGTGTGCAACTTCGACTAAACTAAATGAGTGAGGTTGCACCATATCATGTAGTAATCAGCAACTTTTAGATTAGTGACTCATAACTTGACTTAAAATGTACTTCCCAGAGTTGGTAGGAATGGGTCAGCAGGTTTGAAGAATTGTTATAACGAACAAATCAATGGAAATTAAAATTGGGTGAGTTCTATAATGGGCAGTGAAGGTGAAAATTACTACCTAGAAGTGTAATCTATCCATACTTTGGCATTTCACATTAACTATACATAGATTTATACAGGGTTGAACTCTGTTAAGTGAAAGCTTTTCTACTACAGATTTTACTTAGCCTTACATGGACTCGGAGCGCATCACTGACTGGCTGCTTGAAGCTATACTCCTCCTAATATCTGCGTCTGGAAAACAAAACAAACGCACAGTAACTCAAGACAGGAACTTAAAAAGAATCATAGTCTGAACTCAAAGGGCATTCTCCAAAGTTTGAAGGAACAGTTCAAAACCACTACAGCAGTTTAACAGTTTACATAAAGCTTTTGCGAATACAGATCCTGATTTTCATACAGTGCTAGTGAGCTAGGCAAAGTTGTACGTCACTGCAAGTAAATCCTACAATGCAACTTAGCTTCCAAACTAGAACTCAATCACATCTAGAGAAGATTTTCAAATAAAACTAATGGATTAATGGCACCAAATGTGAGCAGCATAATGCTCTTAGAGGTCTAAAATATTGTATCACAGAACAGCAAGACACGTACTCATGCCTGTCACTCCCTACACATCGAGTTTCCAACACATCAGAGACAAGGGAGGGAAAAATCATTGTGCGCTCGCTAGTAGCCAGTGATAGGACGTTAGCCAATGCCACTCTAAATGTCACTTGTTTACCACTTTAGCCAAGGAGAAGAAAAAATGAGCTAGGATTTAAATCATAACGATTTTAAATAGTAATTCAACTGAACGATATAATGATTGACTGGCCAGCACTGTAACACTGTGTGATAGTGTGAGTTATTGTGCTTTTTGCCAGGTTTGTTTCGATATAAAAAGGTGAAATTCCTTCAATATAATGTCTACCGAATAAGGTGGTTATGCTCCACTATATAGACAGCACATCTTGCAAACTGCTAATTTAACAAACTTTGGTGTAAATGTCATGGAGGCAACACTTGTAAAAGTCCATGTGACCAGACAACAGCTCGACTTCGTTAAATCTTAATTGTAAAGGAACTGAAGCAGCTCCTTGGCTGTGGACAGTTGCTCGTGGTTTTGTTGACCATCATCTATAATTGTTGGCACGTTTGAAAAAGCTGTACAAAATGATTTTGCAAACAGGAATGTCAATAGTGTTGAGTTAAGGAATTCTACAGTAAAATCAAACCCATAAGTTGTACCAGACATTTAGCTAACCCTGCAATAATACCCCAAAGAAGCTGAAAAATGGCAACACTGAATGCTCAGCAACAAACCTAACCTCCAACAAATTGAACAATGGACACATTCAGATTAAATCCAGTAAAAGTTGAGAACACTTCTAAAGACGACACAACATTTGCAAAGGGACCATTCCTCAGAATTCAACTAGCAGTCTAAAACTCGAACAGGTGGTGGTATCAAACTTTAAAAGTTACCCCATTAAAACTGCAAGAAATACAGTGTTCATTTTTTTTTTTAAACTATCAATACAGGGAAGGCTGCATGAAACAACAAATTTAAATGTTAAAATCAATTTGCTAAATATGAACTAGATGTTTTAGGTTGGAACAAAAGATGGTGAGTTTTACCACTATTGTAAAGCTAATTAATTGTATTGTGTCTTACAGGGGGGCTCACAAGACTTCAGAATGAACAGAAGCCAGGGTCAGTAACTGTAGTGGTCTGCCAACATGACAGAATTCATATGTATTCTAACTTTTACCCAAAGTCTCAGGCCAACTTGCAAAATGCCTAAGGAAGAGGTCTTAATTGTATGTCTGAGGGCTATGCAATGAGTGTGTCAAACACTGGAATGCTTTCTCAATACATCAGACCAGATAAACTCAAATGACAACTAGTCTATTGCTAAACGTACTGGTTTTGATCCAGCAGGCCAGTTAATTTAGAGCTCGGAACGGCCGTACACGAGAATTCACAGTAGTTATTTTCAGAGGCACATTTCCCAATTATTGACAGTTTGGCCTATTTTGCCAACATTCCCCATATACGTGTTAGAGAGGATATTTAAATAAAGATTTATGGGAACATTAAGGAGAATTACTCTTTAATTTATTAACTGTATAGCAGTATATTCGTGTAAAGAGCAGATTCCACCTATGCCAAGTAAAAAGTAGACTGTTTACATTTCTCAAGGAAAGGTCCTTTCTGGAGCCTAACTACAACAAAAACTAACACAAAACAAAGAGCCAGAGAACTCGAGGGAGAGCTGCAGACTTTTACTACAGGTTTGTCAAAGGAAAGCAAAAATCGACAAACTTATCACTAAACGCAACATTTAAGATCTGCGATAGCTGCACTGAGTTAGCTGATTTTAGCTGGGCTGGCATTGAAGGCACAACTGGCTTCAACAGCTCCAGATTAGGGAAAGAAAAATTGATCACCAGGGATCTTCCCTCCAAAATACTACCCAGCGACCATTTCTGGAAATTTGTACATACCTGTATCTTGTGATTCTAGAGTTGGGGTAGCCTCAGCTGTCAATAACCTATCACTATCCGATAGAACACATGATAAATGGCCACTTGGGCAAGGGCTGCTGACAGCTACAGAACATAATCCCAATAGAAAATAAAGGGAGGGGCAGAAATTACTAAGGGAGAAAATCAGAGGAACAAAACAGGGCATATCACTCCGAAAATGGAGCTGTGGATGTCGAGGACTTGGTTTAAAGAATTTCATATTTTTTTTTATTTATATTCATTCATGGGATGTGGTCATCACTGGCAAGGCCAGCATTTATTACCCATCCTTAATTGCCCTCGAGAAGGTGGTGGTGAGCTGCCTTCTTGAACCGCTGCAATCTTTGTGGTGAAGGTTCCAATAACAAACCCCAACATTTTTTTGTAATGTGAGATGTTCTTTTTTCTGCTTTCTCTCTTGTTTCTCTCATCCATGCAGTCAGCCAGCATACAGGTCTCTTGCAATGCTGCTCTTGGCTACCTACATGCAACAGGGACAACTTTCAACCCTCCCTCCAATTCTCACCCACTCTGCCCTCATGTGGGGAAGCACTTGGTTTCTGCTTGGCGCCACCAATAGCAGCAGAAATGCCAGAAACTAGACACTTGAGTGTTCTGTGCAATTAATACAAGTTTTTTGGGACTAAACTTTTCCTTAAATTTAGAAAGACAGAATGGTCTCTTGATCCCTTTGTCTGAAGATACTGGAAGCACTAATACACTGCCTTTTCATCTTAGATAGGATACAGGCCTCATCTGTCTAACGGCTGCTAAGGATTCAATGTTTCTTTTAGTGCAAAACTCTTCTTAGATCTCATACTAATTGCTGTTAAAGGCTATCTTTTTCAAAAATTTTGAAATTACAAAGTTTGAACAGCATACAATAAATCATGTAGGATTCGGTTAGGGGCACACTGAAAATTGGATTGGGACACTAGAAAATATAATTGTATATGAGTGAAGTTAAAAGGGGACAAAACAGACAAAATTTAAAAACCTATTGCTAGCAGACTGAGCTCTCCCTTAAGTACTGTGGAAATAAAGAATTGGGACAAAAATCAGACAACATCTAAATCACTAATGAAATACCTGAAAACAATGATGCCATTGATGCTGAGAGCCCATTCGCTGACATATGAATGAGGTTTGACTCATCAATACAATCTGTGTGACACAGTGACAATAAGATTCACATCATTCCAACAGCTTTTCCCAGCAGTGGTTGTTAAGAGCAGTAGTATGCAGGCAGGTTGGCAGTAAAGCACTGCCCAATAAAGTCAAAAATAAACCACAACTACCACACTTGAATACTTACTACTTAATATTTATTGTGCTGAATTAAAAGAAATGCCATGGCTTAAAATAGAACTTACACTTTCAAGAGAATGTTCAGCAGCCGAACGTTTAAAATAAAAGCACACCACTTACTTTAATTTGAAAGAGTCATCAAATGATTTTTTTTCTCAATGTTGTACATTCACGATTTCTGACTAGTTCCTGCCCCCACTTTAACCTCAAAGATCAACTAAGGACAGATTTTGTGACAATCACAACTGTGGCACTCGTCCAATCTTGCCATTTGACAGAATGGTGCGGGGAGAGAGAAGGGGAGAAGGGGGGAAAAGAATCAGAAGACGTTCTGCTGAGCTGCAGATGTCAAGTTATGTGTGAAAATGGTACACTCAAATCACCATTTCTGAAGTTCAGTAATAATTAATTATGCAGATAGATGTTTAATGAACTGTACGTGAAACATTTTTAAAATCACATTTAACACCAATCAATTGCATTCATTTTATGTTTATTAAGCTGTAAAAATATTAACCGAGTGGTTAAGACCCAGGTACAAAAAGTTGGAGAAGTGTCGTCAATTCTGATAAACCACAGCACACAGCAACTCATGGAGACAAACCTTGTAAAAATTATGATCACCATGATCCTCAGCATATGATTCTCTTATTAAAGGAGTACAGAGTAATGCAGGGAGACGAAGAACCTGTGCAGAATGCTCTCAGTTGAGAAAGAACGGGTCAATTTGGGGAAGGGGGGTTAAAGGAGGATAATTGGATATTTTGAAGTGCATAACAAAATTAAATCGAGTCCCTCTGTTCCTAGTCTCCTGGATACCTTGCTGTAGATTGGACAGAAAATAATACAATGTAATTTACGTTTCTTCCCTTGGTCAGTTTGTAGCTGAGCTCAGTTTGCTGGGAACCGTGCTCATCATGTGATGTTGTTTTAGGATGGTCAAACACTCTGCCTTTTACATTTTTTTTCTTGTTGGTTTTGAATTTTCTCGAACATCTGCATTCCAATAATAGACATGGCATATGAAATACTCTATGAAAGCTAGTTCTTTTGATCCCCTCAGACCACTAGAATGTACTAGAATGTAATTTGTGGAATAATGTAGACACCCTGGAGTTCTACTGGGCCAAAAATGTGCGCACAATGTGCACACGCACCCGAAGAGGCCCCGCAAGTTCCAGGTTTAGGCGCTCGATGCGTATGCGCTTAAAACCGGCACTTCCAATCTGTCAAAATGTCTTTTGACAGGTCCAACATATCCCATTTGCCCAACTCTTGCCCAGCGAATGTCCTTCAAACTCTTACGCCTGCTTTTACAAGCGTAAGAGTTTTGATATAAAAATAATAAAATTTAATTTTTCTATTAAAAACCCTGCTCATTCATAGTAATGGGAACTCCGAGCTCCCATTACTATGAATGAGAATACTACATAGTGATTGGTAGTGCAGGCCCATGTGATCCCAGGATACATATACGCTCCTAGAATACGTGGGCCCCTATGCTGGACTGCGCAGCTAGGTCTCGGAGCACAAGTCTATGTTCCTCCGGGACCACCAGATATTTTAATTTAAAAAATTTTGGTCGGAGTCATCCGCCCAGGGGAAGTCTCCGATCGCAATTTTTGGCCCACTAATTACCATAAATCATGGAGGAGTTTTACTAATTACCATAAATCAGAGGATTTTCAGAGTTTTGGCTTCTTGAAAGTTGTATCCATGGTAACTCACCTTTCTCATCAAATTAAACAGTTGGAGAAAGTCCAGGATAGTGTAATTGTATACAGTTTACTGAAAGGGGCAGCTAAATAAGCAAAATGGATGTTTCTTGTTCCACAATTTGTTCTTTTGGCTAGGACACAATACCTTTTAATTCAAATTCATCCACTCCATCAGTAGATCCAGAATCTGTTAATGGTGCAGAATCATGGGAACTGATAGGGGAGCCACTCTCTGTGGTGGTGAAGGCTGTGTGAAGGAGAAAACATTTCAGTTAAAATTTAGCATTTTACTGCAATGGCTCACTTAGCAACTGAACCAGATGTAAAGATAATATGCATGCAGATAAGCCCATGGTGAATTAACATAACCATAAGGCTTCACTGAGTGGTAGAAACCTCGCCCGAGTTAGAAGGTTGTATGTTTCACTCCAGAGATGCGAGTATGTAATCTAGGCTGACACTTCAGCGCAATACTGAGGGACTGCCGCGCTGTTGGTGGTGCCGTCTTTTGGATGAGATGTTAAACCGAAGTCCCATCTGCCCTTGTTGGTGGACATAATAGATCCCATGGCACTATTCGAAGAGCAAAGGAGTTTTCCCCCCAGTGTCCTGGCCAAAATTTATCCCTCAACCAATGCTTTGAAACAAATTACTGGTCATTTATCTCATTGTTATTTGTGAGACTTTGATGTGTGCAAATTGGCTACCACATTTTCCTGCATTACAACAGCAACTACACTTCAAAAAGTATTTCATTGGCTTTAAAGCACTTTGGGACTTCCTGAGGTAATGAAAGGCACTATATAAGTGCAAGTTTTTTCTTTCTTAGTTAAATATTTGATTAAAAAAGGTTTGGAAGGAAAGAAATTCCATCTTACAGCAATTCAAAATGTGTCTGTTCACATTAGGAGAGTCACACAGTCAGAACTTTAAAAACAAATTTTAATAGTGTAACTCCGGATCACTCAGCATTAGATGATGCTTCAGTTCCATCACATTATTGGTTTCCATAAACCCTTCCAACCCTTCTGTATCAACACAGATTCAGTATTCTTAACTACAATTTCCATGTGTTTTTTTTTTAAACTGGAAATTACCTTAAATATTGATTTCATATTAAAATTTAGATATTCTAATAATAATTTGAAGACCTCTAGGATTTTTGCAAAATAAATGTAATACCTTTTCATTTACTTTAATTTAAGTCATAATTGAAGTTATAAAATCCTGACTCAATTTTGCTGTCCAACTTGAATTATTTTCTCCCAAAATGATTTTTCCACTGAAGTAAATTTCTGCCATGGTCCCTGCATTATGTGTTAAATCCATTATATCATGTAGTGGTGAAGAATGTCAGACAGAATGGTTCCTTTTACCATTTTATATCTTTATATATACTCACTCCTCATGCATTACTTCTGTGTTCATTTTCTCCCCATTCAGGATGGTTCCCATTTAAAGTGTCCTCTTTTCGGAGCAACAATGGATCATCTTGGCTCTGGGGTTCTCCAGCACCATTGTTAAAGCTCCTATGTAGCTGGCTGGCATGACAGGGGCCATCCTGTTAGATTCTTTAAAGATAGCACACTGTGCCATGCAACACCCCACCTCCCCCTGAGCTGGCTCCTACTTAGTCAAAGACAAATGGATTTTTCTTTGTCAGTGCTGGAAATTAAATTCACATACCCTGTGGTTGGCATTCTAACATTCTGCTACTTCAGCATACATTTGGAGTGATTCAATATTCAAAGGTTTCTTTTCATTAACATACCACATTTACACAGCCATACATACTGTCTGACTCAGTGTCCCTGATTGCAGGCAGGAACTTTTTCGTACGAATCTGCTGCCGTCGTATACGGATTTTCTGTTTTAGTTCTCTTATTTCTTTGTCACTATCCTCTTCGTCATCATCCGCCATTTGTTTCTTCACCAGGTTGCACTTCATCAGTTCAATGGCAGCAATCAGTGATTCAGAGATACTGAAATGGGCATTCTCCTAAATAAAGATTGAATTTACAGATTATCAATATCTTTTTTTTTTAAATACAATACTGGGGGAGGGAGGGGAGAGGGGAGAATTAATTAGAGAATCCTCAAACTGAGAAATTCTCACAAATTAGGCTACGGTTATTATCTGAACGTCACCTTTGTACACCTTTGCAGATGATGAAATGGGAGTACCTGGCCAAACAGGTCAGTTCTAGGCACCAGCATCTCCAAAAGAAAACAGCACTCGTTAAGAGCTCAACACCCGGCAAGGGACATTTTTAGATCATTTCTCCCTGCCCTTCCAAAGAACAAGTAGCATATTAAAATATTTTTTAATCAAGTGTACAATTTTAAGTATTAATCCTGTGTCTCTGCCCTTGGATGAATTCAAACATTCACCTTACGGTTCATCTCCCAGTAAAAAGCACCACTTTTCTGCTGAATTCGGGTCAGAAGTGGTCATTTCACATCCTTTCCTTAATTTCATTAGCTCAGCATGGATGCTCACACTATGGATGAGGCACCTTAACCAGTGCAAAGACGGACAGGCCAGCTTTATCATTTTATATACATTCAAACCATATTTGGTGGTTTAAAAAAAATTGTAGGTTAAACAACGAAGATAGAATATAGAAGTTAGCCAACTTCCAAGTGATTAAAAATTTAATGGTCTATATTTCAATCAACATTTATTTGAAAATTCCCTGTAAAGCAGTTTTATTGCATCTGCACATAGAGTGAATCTCTAGTAAATAGGATTACAATAATGTTACAGTTTGGTATCTTGTAGAAGCTGTGTTTTAAAATCTGTATCAAATTAAATGTGAATCATGAAAAATGGAGACATTAAAAAAGTCAAACACATCCGAAAGCAAAACATGACTTTAGTGAGCTGATGTTAATCTAAACGAATCTACTTTACAAATCATAAAAATTTCCAATGGCCTGTTTATCATTATGTAAAATAGCCCTGGAATTATAAGAAAGAAAAAGACAAAGTGGCCCGGAACAGAATAGGTAGCAATCTATCTTTTTACCCCAGGACCTGAACATAAATCCAACCCAAACAAGTAGACCGAAAATCTACAGCTGCAAGGGATGTCAAATCTGGCTCTGGGTGGGCAAGAGCTCACCGAACAAAAATGAGGCATAATTTGGCATTGCTAATATAATTCTAAGCCCATACCATGCTACTGCAATAGAGAGAGTGCCTCTGAAGTCAAGTGCAAATGTTAGAGTAGAAAAAACTTCACTGCACCATCTAAACTGTGCCGTAGGTGGCCCAGATGTGCTCACCTTGAGAGGAACACAACATTTAAGAAAGAACTGGTGTGGGGTTGATGAAAGAAAGAGACAATAGGCAAGTGCTTTTTAAATAGATAGGGCCCAAGTTTCGGCCTCAATTGCACCTGATTTTTTGGAGCAACTGGTGTAGAACGGAGTATCTTAGAAATTCAAATTCTCGGCATTTAGTTTGCTCCAGTTCTAGTCATTTAGAACAGTTTCACTTTGGAACAGAATTTTTTTTTCCAAAAGGGGGCATGTCCGGCCACTTACGCCTGTTTTCAAAGTTTAGGCAGTGAAAACTTACTTCAAACTAACTTAGAATGGAGTAAGTGAAGATTTTTGTACACTTGAAAAAACCTTGTCTACACTTTAGAAAATCAGGCGTAGGTTACAAATTAGGCGTAGGGTATGGGGGGGGGGGGGGCGGAGGGTTTAAAAGGGAAGTTTACAAACATTAAACACTTCAGTTTTACAAATAAAGAGCCATCATTAATAATAAATACATCAATAAATCAACCAACAAATCAATCAAAAAAAAAATTGAAAATTTTTAAAAAATAAATAAATAAAACATTTTCTATTTACCGACTGCAGCACCGGGACTCCTCCAACAGCTTGCTGGGACGGCCCCCCCAGTGTGTCTCTGTCAGTGTCTCTATGCGTCTCTCACTCTCTGTCTGTTGGGGGGGGCAAAGGAGAAGGCGGGGGAAAGGAGAAGGCGGGGGAAAGGAGAAGGGAGGTCGGGTCGGGGGAGGTCGGGTCGGGGGGGGGGTGGGGGGAGGTCGGGTCGGGGGGGGGGGGGTGGGGGGAGGTCAGGTCCGGGGGGGGGGGTGGTGGGGGTCGGGAGCGCGGGTCGAGTCGGGGGGGTGGTGGGAGGGAGGTCAGGTCGGGTGGGGGGTGGGGGAGCGTGGATCGGGTCCAGTCTGGGGGCGGGGGGGCGGCAAGCGGGAGTCGGGTCGCTGTCGGGTTGGGTCCCGGGGAGGCGGGGGGGGGGAGTTTAGTCGGGTCGGGAGGAAGCAGGAGCTGGGCGTGGGAGGCAGCCTTATCCACGCAGCCCTAGTGAGGCCATTTGGCCAGGGCTAGGGGCTGTGTGCTTCGGGCCCCTCCCACACAGTTTTGGGCGCCTGGAGCTACTGCACATGCGCGCCCACTGTAGCGCGCATGTGCAGAGGTCCCGGCACGAGGCAGGGACCTAGCTCCGCCCCCCCCACAGCTCGTGCTGCGCCGCGCCCGGCTCCAGAGGACCAGCAGGGAGCCGAAGAATCTAAGTTTTTTTTTAGGCGCACTTTTTGGCACGAAAAACAGGCGTCCAGGTCGGGGCTGCACCGTTCTAGGCACGGCCCGAAACTTGGGCCCATAGAAATAGGATTAAGTGGTGGCTCTCAAGAATTTACATAAATCACGATTAAAAGACACAATTTATGGAAAGCCCACAATACCACTACAGCCCACTTTACTTCAACCGTAAAAAATATCTTCCAGTGCAAAAAAGTATAAATAAAAAATAAAAGAATAGAAATTCAAGACCCAAAGCAACAGTTCACACATTTATTGTTGAGGAAGGAAACATAAATATACCTTTTCCAAATCAGCACAGCTTCCAAAGTCCTGCTCCGATAAATAGCTGATCAGAGACTGGCCCTGTGATGGTCGGCGAAACATTCCATCAGAAGTGTGTGTGTACTGGGCACGTTCTTGAACAAAGTAAACCAAATTGCAAGTGCAAATTGAGTCATTAGGGCTATACACCTGAAGATATCAATGCTCACTGGTCTGTGACTGTTTATTGTCTAGTTTACCAGCCCAATTCAGAGATTTTATTGTAAAGTAACACTCAATGTCAAAATCTCAGTTAACTCTGGGATTCTGCAACATCGTATGAAGCCAAATATCCAAGTGTCCAAAAAAAGCTCCAGTAAAATATGTATGAGGTTCTAAACTGCATAACCAGAAGATTCCACACATATCCAGATTTTATATATCTTTTGAAAATGGAATTTGTAAATGTCTGAATAGACTGGTTACTCTCAAGCTGTTTACAGGTATCAAGAACTTATCAGAAGACCATGACATGAAAAAAAGCTTCATTTTCTAAAATTAAATACATAGCTGTTGAATGCATCAGATGCAGAATCATGTATCTTAGGACAACTTAAACCTGTTCTGAAGCTTTTATGTAATGGAACCGAATTAATTAGCTAATTAAAACAATGATTTTACATTTGCGACTGCAGCACCAATGTGATTTAGGTGCTCGTCCAGGAAAATTACACAAACAGGTTAGCTTTCACCAGATTAGTTAAACTAGTACCTCTGGTCCTAAATTACTTTAAAACTGTCTGGGTTAAGTGTTGCTTGTGACTGCTGCTCCATAAAAAATAAAAACTGAGACAAGTGGAAAGAGTGAGTTAGATGATGTCTAACATAACAAAAATCGAACTGAATAGGCAGAGAAATCTAACTTATTGAAAATTCTGGGACTCAAACCTCATGACCTACCAAAATCCCTTAATATGACCAGAAATAGCCAAAGCAAAATAATTTAGCATACAACTTAAAACAGCAAGAAAACACAGATTTTAAATAGCATTTACCAGCTTCCATGTAGGGAGAGCTAGGAGTGCTGAGCTCACTGCTCTGAGCAGAGGAAGGGCCATATTCATTCAAGTTTCTGACCTCCAGATGTGATTCTAAAATTACAAAATACATTTGTTCATTTAAGGGTCTACAGACTTCATTTTACTGCAGGGGCTTTTAGTCTTAAATAATTACATTTCACAGTGTCGGCCAACTTAAGATTTATATTGCTACACCGGGAAACAAATTTTATTCAGAATATACTGACAGTACTACGTTAAGACAATAGGAAACATGCTTTAAAACAAAATTACTTTTTTTTTTAAGTTAAGCATTGTTTGTGTAAATTAATCTGGCTGACATTGGAAGCTGGCTTCAGGGAGCCAGCGCATAGAAACAAAAAAGGGAATCTCACCCGAGAGGAAGGATAGGAGAAAAACAATATCAAAATACTTGCAAAAATCAAAAAAAAACTAAAAACCTTTTTTAAAATTAAGAGTGAAACTGATTCCACCATGCTTGACAGATTAAACTAGGAAAAAAATAATGAAATGCAAAATGGTATGAAATGTAAGTTAGGCACAGAAGTGGTGCCAGTGGTCATATCAAGTGAGCATCAACCAATATTAGTGGAAGGATTTAGAAAAGTTAAGAACTTAAGAAATAGGAGCAGGAGTAGGCCATACAGCCCCTCGAGCCTGCTCCGCCATTCAATAAGATCATGGCTGATCTGATCATGGACTCAGCTCCACTTCCCTGCCCACACCCCATAACCTCTTATCGTTTAAGAAACTGTCTATTTCTGTCTTAAGTTTATTCAATGTCCCAGCATCCACAGCGCTCGGAGGCAGCGAATTCCACAGATTTACAACCCTCTGGGAGAAGAAATTTCTCCTCATCTCAGTTTTAAATGGGTGACCCCTTATTCTAAGATCATGCCCTCTAGTTCTAGTCTCCCCCATCAGTGGAAACATCCTCTCTGCATCCACCTTGTCAAGCCCCCTCAATCTTATACATTCCGATAAGGTCACCTCTCATTCTTCTGAATTCCAATGAGAAAGAGGCCTAACCTACTCAACCTTTCCTCATAAGTCAACCCCCTCATCCCCAGAATCAATCTAGTGAACCTTCTCTGAACTGCCACCAAAGCAAGTAAATCCTTTCGTAAATATGGAAACTAAAACTGCACGCAGTATTCCAGGTGTGGCCGCACCAATACCTTATATAGCTGTAGCAAGACTTCCCTGCTTTTATACTCCATCCCCTTTGCAATAAAGGCCAAGATACCATTGGCCTTCCTGATCACTTGCTGTACCTGCATACTATCCTTTTGCGTTTCATGCACAAGTACTCCCAGGTCCTGCTGTACTGCGGCACTTTGCAATCTTTCTCCATTTAAATAATAACTTGCTCTTTGATTTTTTTTCTGCCAGAGTGGATAACCTCACACTTTCTGACATTATACTCCATCTGCCAAATTTTTGCCCACTCACTTAGCCTGTCTGTCCTTTTGCAGATTTTTTGTGTCCTCCTCACACATTGCTTTTCCTCCCATCTTTGTATCATCAGCAAACTTGGCTACATTACACTCAGTCCCTTCTTCCAAGTCGTTAATATAGATTGTAAATAGTTGGGGTACCAGCATTGATCCCTGCGGCACCCCACTAGTTACTGGTTGCCAACCAGAGAATGAACCATTTATCACGACTCTCTGTTCTCTGTTAGTTAGCCAATCCTCTATTCATGCTAATATATTACTCCCAACCCCGTGAACTTTTATCTTGTGCAGTAACCTTTTATGTGGCACCTTGTCAAATGCCTTCTGGAAGTCCAAATACATCACATCCACTGGTTCCCCTTTATCCACCCTGTTCATTACATCCTTAAAGAATTCCAGCAAATTTGTCAAACATTACTTTTCCTTCATAAATCCATGCTGACTTTGCCTGACCAAATTTTGCTTTTTCAAATGTCCTGCTACTGCTTCTTTAATAATGGACTCCAACATTTTCCCAAACACAGATGTGAGGCTAACTGGTCTATAGTTTCCTGCTTTTTGTCTGCCTCCTTTTTAAAAAAAAAAAATAGGGGCGTTGCATTTGCAGTTTTCCAATCTGCTGAGACCTCCCTAGAATCCAGGGAATTTTGGTAAATTACAACCAATGCATCCACAATCCCTGCCACTACTTCTCTTAAGACCCTAGGATACAAGCCATCAGGTCCAGAGGATTTATCTGCCTTTATCTTAGAGTACCACCTCCTTAGTGATTGTGATAAGTTTCTCCCCCGCCATAGCCCCTTCACTATCCACTGTCGGAATATTGTTAGTGCCCTGTACCCTAAAGACTGATACAAAATATTTGTTCAGCGTTTCTACCATCTCCATGTTCCCCATTACTAATTCCCCAGTCTCATCCTCTAAGGGACCAACATTTACTTTAGTCACCCTTTTCCTTTTTATATACCTATAGAAACTCTTGCTATCTTTTTTTATAGTTTGCGCTAGTTTACTTTCATAGTCTATCTTCCCTTTCTTAATCATTTTTTTTGTCATTCTTTGCTGGCTTTTAAAAGCTTCCCAGTCTTCTGTCCTCCCACTAGTTTTGGCCACTTTGCATGCCCTTGTTTTTAATTGGATACCTTCCTTTATTTCTTTAGTTAGCCACAGATGGCTATCTTTTCTCTTACACCCTTTTCTCCTCACTGGAATATATTTTTCTTGAAAGTTGTGAAATATCTCCTTAAATGTACATCACTGTTCATCAACCATCCTTACATTTTAAATCTATTTTCCCAGTCCACTTTACCCAACCTCGCTACTACTGTTTGGTGGCCTGTACACAACTCCCACCAGCGTTTTCTACCCTTTGGTATTCTGCAGCTCCACCCATACCGATTCCACATCATCCAAGCCAATGTCCTTCCTTATTATTGCATTAATTTCCTCTTTAACCAGCAACGCCACCCCGCCTCCTTTTCCTCGCTGTCTATCCTTCCTAAATGTTGAATATACCCCTGGATGTTGAGTTCCCAGCCTTGGTCAACCTGAAGCCATGTCTCTGTGATGCCAATTACATCATATCCATTAACTGCTATCTGTTCAGTTAATTCGTCCATCTTATTCCGAATACTCCTTGCATTGAGGCAGAGAGCCTTCAGGCTTGTCTTTTTAACACACCTTGCCCCCTTAGAATTTTGTTGTAATGTGGCCCTTTTTGTTTTTTGCCTTGGGATTAACTTGTAGAGTGGACAAGGGAGAATCAGTGGATGTGGTGTATTGGGACTTTCAAAAGGCCTTTGACAAGGTCCCACATAAGAGATTGGTGTGCAAAATCAAAGCACATGGTATTGGGGGTAATGTACTGGCGTGGATAGAGAACTGGTTGGCAGACAGGAAGCAGAGAGTCGGGATAAACAGGTCCTTTTCAGAATGGCAGGCAGTGACTAGTGGAGTGCCGCAGGGCTCAGTGCTGGGACCCCAGCTCTTTACAATATACATCAATGATTTAGATGAAGGAATTGAGTGTAATATCTCCAAGTTTGCAGATGACACTAAACTGGGTGGCGGTGTGAGCTGTGAGGAGGATGCTAAGAGGCTGAGGGCGATATTGGACAGGTTAGATGAGTGGGTAAATGCATGGCAGATGCAGTATAATGTGGATAAATGTGAGGTTATCTATTTTGGGAGCAAAAACACAAAGGCAGAATATTATCTGAATGGTGGCAGATTAGGAAAAGGGGAGGTGCAACGAGACCTGGGTGTCATGGTTCATCAGTCATTGAAAGTTGGCATGCAGGTACAGCAGGTGGTGAAGGCGGCAAATAGCATGTTGGCCTTCATAGCTAGGGGATTTGAGTATAGGAGCAGGGAGGTCTTACTGCAATTGTACAGGGCCTTGGTGAGGCCTCACCTGGAATATTGTGTACAGTTGTGGTCTCCTAATCTGAGGAAGGACATTCTTACTATTGAGGGAGTGCAGCGAAGGTTCACCAGACTGATTCCAGGGATGGCTGGACTGACATATGAGGAGAGACTGGATCAACTGGGCCTTTATACACTGGAGTTTAGAAGGATGAGAGGGGATCTCATAGAAACATAAGATTCTGACGGGACGGGACAGGTTAGATGCGAGAAGAATGTTCCCGATGTTGGGGAAGTCCAGAACCAGGGGACACTGTCTTAGGATAAGGGGTAGGCCATTTAGGACTGAGATGAGGAGAAACTTCTTCACTCAGAGAGTTGTTAACCTGTGGAATTCCCTGCCGCAGAGTCTCGTTGATGCCAGTTCATTGGATAGATTCAAGAGGGAATTAGATATGGCCCTTACGGCTAAGGCGATCAAGTGGTATGGAGAGAAAGCGGGAAAGCGGTACTGAAGTAAATGATCAGCCATGATCATATTGAATGGTGGTGCAAGCTCGAAGGGCCGACTCCTGCGCCTATTTTCTATGTTTCTATGTTTCTACCCAACTCTGCCCTCATACCTACATAGTCTCCTTTATTTAAGCTTAGTACGCTGGTTAGAGATCCAACTTTCTCACCCTCCATCTGAATTTGAAATTCAATCATGCTATGATCATTCATTCCAAGGGGATCCTTTACTAGGAGATTGTTTAGTAATCCTGTCTCATTACACAGGACCAGATCTAAGATAGCCTGCCCTCTGGTTGGTTCCGTTACATACTGCTCAAGGAACCCGTCCCTTATGCACTCTATGAACTCCTCCTCAAGGCTACCCTGACCAACTTGATTTGTCCAATCAATATGGAAGTTAAAATCATCCATGATTATTGCTGTTCCCTTTTTACAAGCTCCCACTATCTCCTGGTGTATGCTCCGACCAACAGAGTTGCTACTGTAAGGGGCCTATAGACGACGCCCACTACATTCTGCAATTTATATAATTTCAGCCTAAAGATTTTTAACATTGAAACATTTAAATCTTTTTTCAAGGGCTTCCATTTAGTGCCTTCATTAGATACAAACAGATTGTATTAGGTCAACAGAGGATAGGAACATGCAGCCTCAGCATCTTGAAATGATTCAGTTCAAGACCATGCCTTTCTAACATTAATCATTTAATGGCCAACAACCAAACTGCATTAGGATATTTATTTTAACACTGCAATTCTGCTCTTGCTTTTATTTAGTTCTGAAGTTATTCTTAAAATTCTAACAGTAGATCAAACAATCCAATTACTGAGGTAATAAAACCTACCTCTTTGACCAAGCTTTTGGTCACCTGCCTTAATTTCTCCTTACGTGACTCGGTGTCAAATTTTGTGTCTTATAACACTTCTGTGAAGCACCTTGGAACATTTTACATTAAAGGCGCTATATAAATACAACTTGTTGCTGTTGTAATAAACAAATTATTTTAAATTTCAGGAGGCACCAGTCAACCAAAGCAGTGCATCAAGTCGTTCCTATCTAACGGCAGCTCCTGAGTTTTCGTCACACCCATATAGTTAACTGACACCACAAAGGAAAAGGCAAAATAAATGTTATGACCAGTTTATACTGAAAACGGTCCTATAATGTGATGGGTCTCATGGTGTTCAGGATTTCAATCCATTTACATTGTGCATGAATTTCAGAACACTGGCAGCAAATAAAAAACTAAGTGTGTTGTGTAGCATTATCACAGCCATGTTTCTGGTCACTGACCTTCCCTAATTTGTACAGGCCAGCACTGAGAAAACCACAGAGGTCAGCCACCCACAATTCAGAAAAATAGCTGCCACTGCCCATTTATGTTCACTTTTAGCAGCTCTGGAGCAGCCTCAGAAAACCACTTCCTGAACAGATTCTTTAGTACCACTTGTGGTACTAATGCCTCCTACATTTGTATTGTATTCTACTGCTGAACTCAGGTCTCCCACTTGTATCAACCTTATAGTATAATGGCTGAATATCATTATATCTTTTACATCCCTCACTAAAGGAAAAAAAGTGATTTTTTTTTACTGCAGATTTGGGGTACGCTTTCAAATTATGAAAACGCCATTGATGTTCCAACAATCTGCACTGCCCAATGATGGAACAAAGTTTGCACCTGCAATTCCTCGGACAACCAACCGAGGCATTTTTTGTCAAGGAACAAAGAAATTGTAAAGCACTATAGTTTAAAATTGATCAAACAGTTGAATTTCATGTCCAAACCTATAGAGAAACGTCTTGTCTCCAGATTTTCATATACTGTCAGCGCATTGGAGAATTTCACTTCTACTGGGGAAATGGAAGATGTTTTTGTTGAAAATCTTTTACTTTATGCAAGATTCTTTCTCTGTTGAGATTGCCTACAGAATACTCCAGATGCAATTATTTACATTAGACTGATATATATATAAATAAATCTGAACTATCCATTCATAAAATCAGGTTCTTTACACCCACCACCTGACTGAGTTCACATTTATCTCTATTTTCCCTCATGATCTATATGTATATTTTGAAACTTATGCCTCTGAACATAAGAACATAAGAATTAGGAACAGGAGTAGGCCATCTAGCCCCTCGAGCCTGCTCCACCATTCAACAAGATCATGGCTGAGGTTAAGGAAGGGCTGATATAATTATGCTACAGCATCTTTGGGTCTCTGGCTATTCTCTCGTTCTCCTTTTCTATTCCCCCTACTCAAAAATCTCTAGATCAGCTACAGTGAACACACATACTTCCATTATTCATTGTCAACTACAAGCCAAAATATTGATAGTGTTCAAATATTTAGTCAATCTACTTTCTTCAATATATCATAGAAAAGGGGAAAAAATAGCTTGCAGTAGAAAATCGATTAAAATTAGCAAAATATCTGAGGCCATTATATGGTGATGTTTGGTAATTGTAGTCCTAAATTTGGCGTCAGCTGCAAAGTGACAGCACTTGCCACTGGCCTCGAAGAAAGTTGCCCACAAACATCTCTGTGGTGTGAATTTCAGCTCTTCCAACGTTAGTTTGAATCTGGCGCCAAAGCAAGTGAATCTTCAGCGTTCAGCAACAATGTCATTAAGCAGGCTAAGCAGCCAATCATATTGAAGAATTCTCAGACAGCAAATCAGGAAGTAAAATGCACAGATTATAATTTGCTCTTTATAAAAAAAATTTTAAACAGAGAATGAAATAAAAATTGGGACATACACATAGGATTAAGGTAGAAGCTGAAATATCAAACTTAAAAAAAATATATTAAAAGTAATGTAATAGTTAACATATTAATGGAAAACTTCCATAAATAGAACATTTGCTTTTCAGGGCCAGAACAGTTGTTCAGCAGCCAATATGCCATTTAAAAACCTTTCAACGAGGTTTAACTTTTCTGGAGTTTTTTTGGGGGTGAGGGGATTTCAACAGCAGTATTCAACAACAACAACAACTTGTATTTATATAGTACGTTTAACAAGGTGAAACATCCCAAGGTGCTTCACAGGAGTATTATGAGATAAAGAATTTGTTATAGAGCCTCATAAGGAGAAATTAGGGCAGGTGACCAAAAGCTTGGTCAAACAAGTAGGTTTTAAGGAGCATCTTGAAGGAGGAATGAGGTGTGGAGAGGCAGAAAAGATTACGCAGGGAATTCCAGAGCTTATGGCCTAGGCAACAGAAGACACGGCCACCAATGGTTGAGCGATTATAATCAGGGATGCTCAGGAGGGCAGAATTAGAGGAGCATAGGCATCTTGAGGGAATTGTTGGGCTTGAGGAGATGAGAGGTAGGGAGGGGCGAGGCCAGGGAGGGATTTGAAAACAAGGATGAGAATTTTGAAATTGAGACGTTGCTGAACTGGGAGCCAATGTAGGTCAGTGAGCACAGGGGTGATGAGCGAGCGGGACTTGCTGCGAGTTAGGACACAGACTGCCGAGTTTTGAATGACCTCAAGTTTATGCAGGGTAGAATGTGGGAGGCCAGCCAGGAGTGTGTTGGAATAGTCAAGTCTAGAGGTAACAAAGGCATGGATGAGGGCTTCATAGAAACTTAGGAACATAGAAACATAGAAAATAGATGCAGGAGTAGGCCATTTGGCCCTTCGAGTCTGCACAGCCATTTAATAAGATCATGGCTGATCATTCCCTCAGTACCCCTTTCCTGCTTTCTCTCCATACCCCTTGATCCTCTTAGCCGTAAGGGCCATATCTAACTCCCTCTTGAATATATCCAATGAACTGGCATCAACAACTCTCTGTGGCAGGGAATTCCATAGGTTAACAACTCTGAGTGAAGAAGTTTCTCCTCATCTTGGTCCTAAATGGCTTACCCCTTATCCTTAGACTGTGACCCCTGGTTCTGGACTTCCCCAACATCGGGAACATTCTTCCTGCCTCTAACCTATTCAATCCCATCAGAATCTTATACGTTTCTATGAGATCCTCTCTCATCCTTCTAAACTCCAGTGTATAAAGGCCCAGTTGATCCAGTCTCTCCTCAAATGACAGCCGAGCCATTCCTGGAATCAGTCTGGTGAACCTTCGCTGCACTCCCTCAAGAGCAAGAACGTCCTTCCTCAGATTAGGAGACCAAAACTGTACACAATATTCTAGGTGAGGCCTCACTAAGGCCCTGTACAACTGCCGTAAGACCTCCCTGCTCTTATACTCAAATCCCCGAGCTATGAAGGCCAACATACCATTTGCCTTCTTCACCGCCTGCTGTACCTGCATGCCAACTTTCAGTGACTGATGAACCATGACACCCAGGTCTCGTTGCACCTCCCCTTTTCCTAATCTGCCACCATCCAGATAATATTCTGCGTTCGTGTTTTTGCCCCCAAAATGGATAACCTCACATTTATCCACATTATACTGCATCTGCCATGCATTTGCCCACCTAACCTAACCTGTCCAAGTCACCCTGCAGCCTCTTAGCGTCCTCCTCACAGCTCACACTGCCACCCAGTTTAGTGTCGTCTGCAAACTTGGAGATATTACACTCAATTCCTTCATCTAAATCGTTAATGTATATTGGAAAGAGCTGGGGTCCCAGCACTCATTCAGCAGCAGATGAGCTGAGGCAAGGGCAGAGATGGGCAGTGTTACGGAGAAATATTCCAGCGTAACAGGGGAAGTTATCAAGAAATCGATTTCAGTGTGGTTTGAGTTGATTGCCGGCTCTGGGAAGTTCCACACTGCAACTTGTGGAAAAGCATAAAACCACTGACACCAACATCTGGATTTCCGCGTTTATCTGCACATGCACTGACGCCAGATGTTGCTGTCACTTTCAGAGGAGTAATGACGGCGAATGTTGACAGTTTTGCCAACATTACCACTGCAAAATCCATGCCTATATTTACCATCTGGGAAGTTTCCAACTATTTGTCACCTGGTTATGTCAAGGTGGTCACTTGTCCACTTGGGACTTTTCCTTCACTATGCTATACAATTAGATTCCACGTGCACACACGTATACACGAACACATATACACACACACAATTTCTTAACATTGACAGTGTCAGCACAAGAAAGACATACATACAGAATACTGAATTCTGCAGGCCTGAGCATGGACATAATGTCGATCAAATGTATAATTTAATTATTTTTTTAAATTGTAATTTTTCTTCGAATATAAAGTCCAATCATCTGGAGGAACAGAATAAAGATTTTGTTCTCATTTGAATTGGTAAGCTATATTATTAACTTTTTTTTTTTTAAATCACACTTTTTTTAATGATTTGTTGGAGTTAAATGATAAATATCAACGGTAAAGTTGCATGGGGGAGGTGGGGGGGGAATTTTATTGGCTGAAGCAATCTCAAAAATGTAGACCAACAAGCAGTTCCATTTCTGCACTTTACACATGATAACGCTGACACTGCTGGTATAATTGACTGTAGTGAAGACTGCATGCTGCTTCATTACACTGAAAATGAAATTTATGACAGCCATTTGCAAACCTTCCACTGGGTCCTCTATTATAATAGTGATTTTCCGGGGGTCTCCTTGAGAAAGCCGAAGAGTAACAATGGGGGAATGAAAGGTTACAAGACAGAAGGATTAGAGGTTAGTGCCAAGTAGATTATAAGAACATAAGAACTAGGAACAGGGTAAGGCAATACGGCCCCTCGAGCCTGCTCCGCCATTCAATAAGATCATGGCTGATCAGATCATGGACTCAGCTCCACTTCCCCGCCAGCTCCCCATAACCCCTTATCATTTAAGAAACTGTCTATTTCTGTCTTAAATTTATTCAATGTCCCAGCTTCCACAGCTCTCTGAGGCAGCAAATTCCACAGGTTTACAACCCTCAGAGAAGAAATTTCTCATCTCTGCTTTAAATGGGCAGCCCCTCATTCTAAGATCATGCCCTCTAGTTCGAGTCTCCCCCATCAGTGGAAACATCTGCTCTGCATCCACCTTGGCAAGCCCCCTCATAATTTTATACGTTTCGATAAGGTCACCTCTCATTCTTCTGCAATCCAATGATTAGAAGCCCAACCTACTCAACCTTTCCTCATAAGTCAACCCCCTCATCCCCAGAATCAACCTAGGTGAACTTTCTCTGAACTGCCTCCAAAAGCAAGTATATCCTTTAGTAAATATGGAAACCAAAACTGCACGCAGTGTTCCAGGTGTGGCCTCACTAAAACCTTGTATAGCTGTAGCAAGACTTCCAAACTTTTATACTCCATCCCCTTTGCAATAAAGGCCAAGATACCATTGGCCTTCCTGATCACTTGCTGTGTACCTGCATACTATCCTTTTGCGTTTCATGCATAAGTACCCCCAGGTCTCGCTGTACTGCGCCACATCTGCAATCTTTCTCCATTTAAATAATAACTTGCTCTTTGATTTTTTTTCTGCCAAAGTGCATGACCTCACACTTTCCAACATTATACTCCATCTGCCAAGTTTTTGCCCACTTAGCCTGTATGTCCTTTTGCAGATTTTGTGTGTCCTCCTCACACATTGCTTTTCCTCCCATCTTTGCATCATCAGCAAACTTGGCTACGTTACACTGTCCTTTCTTCCAAGTCGTTAATACAGATTGTAAGTAGTTAGGGTCCCAGCACTGATCCCTGCAGCACCCCACTGGTTACTGGTTGCCAACCAGAGAATGAACTATTTATCCTGACTCTCTGCTCGTTAGCCAATCCTCTAACATTCTAATATATTACCCGCAACCCCGTGAACTTTTATCTTGTGCAGTAACAATTTATGTCGCACCTTGTCAAATGCCTTCTGCAAGTCCAAATACACCACATCCACTGGTTCCCCTTTATCCACCCTGTTTGTTACATCCTCAAAGAACTCCAGCAAATACGTCAAACATGACTTCCCCTTCATAAATCCATGCTGACTCTGCCTGACCAAATTTTGCTTTTCCAAATGTCCTGCTACTGCTTCTTTAATAATGGACTCCAACACTTTCCCAAACACAGATGTTAGGCTAACAGGTCTAGTTTCCTGCTTTTTTGTCTGCCTCCTTTTTTTTTAAAAATAGGGGCGTTACATTTGCAGTTTTCCAATCTGCTGGGACCGCCCCAGAATCCAGGGAATTTTGGTAAATTACAACCAATGCAGCCACTATCCCTGCCGCTACTTCTCTTAAGATCCTAGGATCCACTGTTCCCTGCCCCTCCCTAAAATAAAATTATTTTCTTCAGCCAGTAATGAAATATTTAGACAGAACATATCTATACACCCAGTTCTTCGCAGGAAGCATCACCTGTGCTGTAAGAAGACAACTTTCTCTTGCTAGTTTTCTTTCCCTCCTCCAAATGTCCAGGCCAAGACTGTGAAACCTGCCTCTAGCGGAAGGCCAAGTGTGAATATGAATTTAGACTAGAATTCAAAAATTGGTCATCATACACAATTATTGTAACAATCTGACTGACTAGTTTTCAATACCTACTGTGTAATAACAGATGTTCAATGTTTTGTAAAGGTGGCAAATTGAGTTAAGTACAAATAAGCATATACCTGTAATATTTTTGTTCATAGAATCATTGAATCATAGAAATATGTAGCACGGAAGGAGGCCATTTCAGCCCATCATGTCCCCACCAGCCGACCAAAAGCTATCCAGCCTAACCCCACTTTCCAGTTCTTGGTCCGTAGCCCTGTAGGTTACAGCACTTCAAGTGCACATCCAAGTATCTTTTACATGTGGTGAGGGTTTCTGCCTCTATCACCTTTTCAGGCAGTGAGTTTCCAGACCCTCACCACCCTCTGGGTGAAGAAATTCCCCCTCATATCTCCTCTAAACCTGCCCCCAATTATTTTAAAATCTATGCCCCCTGGTTGTTGACCCCTCTGCCAAGGAAAACAGGTCCTTCCTCTCCACTCTATCCAGGCCCTTCATAATTTTACACACCTCAATAAGGTCTTCCTTCAGCCTCCTCTGTTCCAAAGAAAACAGGCCCATCATCTCCAATCTTTCCTCATAGCCAAAAGTTGTTACTGAATATGTAAGACTTTTCACTGGAGGAGTGATTTTTAGATATCAGTTACCTCCTTAGATCATGTGTTAACTATGAGTTGTAACCAAGCAAGAAAACTCTTTCAGGCCTCCACCAACACCGCTCCGAAACCTGCCATTAAAAGGCATGAGAGAGCAACCTAGAGAGTGACAATTCTTCCCATTTTCTTTCTCATCCTCTGTTCGAAGCCAAGATCAATTAACCTTTCCTGAAGGCAGAAACTCAGTGACATGGTTGCTCAGGCTTCAGATACCCTCCAGTACCTTTCCTAAGTTACCAATCTTAATATATGGAACAGTGCACGCACAAGACTGCTTCCTCGCACTCCACAATAAGGTGTGCTGAGCCCGGAAAATAAGCTTTCAGAGAATTAATTCGTCAGATTAAGTTGATTTCCACCTTCAAACCTACATTCCTTTCCCCCTTTCCTGAAGGCAGCAACTCATACAGTGACATGGTTGCTCAGGCTTCAGATACCCTCCAGTACCTTTCCTAAGTTACCACTCTTAATATAAGAGCTTAGACAAAGATAGTTGGCAGGCTAACCAACCATAGGAGCATCATGGTGGAGTCTATCCTGTCCTGTTTTCACTTGCCACTCACATACTTTCCAATAAAGGTCAGTGAATAGACATTAGGAGCATGAACACTGACTGACTTTGCTTCTCTATAGCCCAGCCACACTGAGGCCTAATGTAGGGCTGAGCCCGATTCCCTTTCCACCAGAGGATTAAGTACAGGCCAGGGATTGAAATGGTCTACGTGGTTCAGTACCAGCACCATACAATGAACGACCAATTATGATGTTTTCCAAACTCATTCCTTTAGTTAGCACAAGATATTAGGATAAAAATTCTACTCATTAAGCACATTGCAGCAAGCAAATCTTGATGTACATAAATCCTTGAAATAAATGTCACTGTACCTGTTGCCTTTGTCATTGCTATACCAGTATCAGAATGGGATCGGATGTGGCTCTTCTTGAAACTGCCCTGTCGTTCCAGGATCTGGGTTTCAGAGAAGCTGGAGCGTCTTGGAAAACTCAGTAGCGATGCACTACAGCTAACAGTGATTTTAGGAACTTGCCCTGCAGATAGAAGTAGTTTCTGTGAATCGCCAGAACAGGAGGAGGAGCTATTGCTGCACTGACTTGAACTGCGATCCCTCCGTCCCAGGTTTCCAATAGCCAAATACTCTGGTCCATCATCCATTTCACTTGATCCCTCATCTTGTACTTCGCCCCAAGAGTCCTCACCATGGCTAACTGGGGTACTAACTGTTGTCTCACTGACTGGAGAAAATGGTTCCATAGAAGGGATGATACCGAACTGGTGGATGCCAGAGGCGTGATCTGGTACCAGTTTGTCTGTGGAATCTGGAAACAATGTCAAATGAGCCCTCTTTTTGGTCTCTTGCTGAGTGTGATTTATATTAATGAAACCTTGCGGTGTAGCACCTATATCAATGAGGGAAGAGAAAAAAAAGGATCATCAGTTCTATTTTCTAAAATTCAAATTGAAATCATGGGTTTATACTACAGGCTAGACTATAGACAGACCATTTATGCTTCTGAAGATATTAAATTATTTGTTCAATCCATGCACTTATTTTCCTCGAGTAAAACAAAGATCTGCAATGAACTAACTATACTTCTCAATAAAGGCTGGCAAACAGAAAGCCAGGATATGGAAGGTTTTACTTCACTGTTTGTTCATAATGTTACTACTTCATTTGCCCAAATGTTTGGATTCTTATACCTCATTATTATTGTATGTCATTTCACACTGGCATAAGAGCAAAATTCATATCGTGTAATATATTCATTTGGATTTTTTTTTCTGGTTGCCCTTTCTAGCTGAGGGGGGGTGGCAGTCCCTCAGAGTCGAGGATGATTTGTTCCCACACTAATGAGTTTTCAGGTGACTGACAAGTCCAATGCGGGACCTACAGTCTCCGTCACAGGTGGGGCAGACAGTGGTTGAAGGGATGGGTGGGTGGGTGGGGTGCCTGGGTTGTCATGCATTCCTTCCGCTGTTTGCGCTTGGCTTCCAGCGAAGATACGCGAGGTGTTCGGCACCTTCACGGATGCTTCTCCTCCATTTTGAGCGGTCTTGGGCAAGGGATTCCCAGGTGTCGGTGGGGATGTTGCATTTTTTCAAGGAGGCTTTGAGAGTGTCTTTGAAGCATTTCCTCTGCCCACCTGGGGCTCGCTTGCCGTATTGGAACTCTGAGTAGAGCACTTGTTTTGGAAGTCTCGTATCGGGCATGCGGATGACGTGGCCCGTCCATCTGAGTTGATTGAGCGTGGTCAATGCTTCAATGCTGGGGATGTTGGCCTGAGCGAGAACATGGACATTGGTGCCTGCATCCTGCCAATGGATTTGCAGGATCTTGCGGAGGCAGCATTGGTGGTACTTCCCCAGTGCTTCGAGGTGCCTGCTGTACATAGTCCATGTTTCTGAAGCATATAGGAGGGTGGGTATCACTACGGCTCTGTAGACCATGAGCTCGGTGCCAGGTTTGAGGTTCTGGTCTTCAAACACACTCTTCCTCAGGTAACCGAAGGCTGCACTGGCACACTGAAGGCGGTGTTGGACTTCATCATCAATGTCCGACCTTATTGACAGTAGGCTCCCGAGGTATGAAAAATGGTCCACCTTGTCCAAGGCCTCGTCGTGGATTTTGATAATCGGCAGGGGGGGGGGGGGGGGCAGTACTGTGTGGCGGGGGCAGGTTGGTTGAGGACCTTTGTTTTACGGATGTTTAGTGTAAGGCCCATGCTCTCATACGCTTCGGTGACGGTGTTGACGATGGTTTGTAGTTCGGCCTCCGAGTGTGCGCAGACGCAGGCGTCATCTGCATACTGTAATTCAATGACATAGGATGGGACGATTTTGGATCTGGACTGGAGGCGACGGGAGGTTGAACAGTTTCCCATTTGTTCTGCAGATTAGCTCCACTCCAGCGGGGAGCTTACCGAGGGTGAGATGGAGCATTTCAGCAAGGAAGATCGAGAAGAGCGAGGAAAGGAGATGTTAAGGGTGTGAGAAACCAACCAGCTAAATCAATCATGTGTGATCAAGGGCCGTGTTCAGTGAGGTTTGGTTAATTATTTGTACATAATTAGGATTGTTTATTCATTCTTACAAATGTAACTGGAGGTTTACACCCTCGAATTGTTAACAGCTCCAGGGAATTCTGGAAATTGAAGAGCTATTCCTTTAAGATTTCAGTTCATGAATATTTACAATGAAAAATAAATTCCATATTAGTGTATTAGATTACATTGCTTAAATACAAATTAAAACTTTGACGTTAATTACAAACCGACACTTACAAACCCATAATAAGTCAACCATCCAATACATAAGATAATTAGCTTGTCAACAATGCTCGAGTGGTTGAGCTAGTGAAAAGATTTCACTTTATTTTCTGTAAGTGGTACAGATTGTGCTTGAATTAACATAATATCCCGAGAGGGGGGAGAAAAAGACTAAAAAACAAAAAGATACATTTTTAATTATTCTTCACTTACCTGAAATGTTCAAAGTAGTAGAATGACCTGAGAGGCTGGTATAGGAGGTTGTATGTCTTTGAAGGCCTTCCTCTGCAGGGGACATATACTTGGTTCCAGGTAGAGCAGTCAGACTTTGGCTTTTCACCATCGGTAAGGAGGAACTACACTTCCTTGCAAACTAAACATTGTAAAAACATTATGAGAAACGCACTGCAGATTATGGCTCATCTTAGTCTTTCCTGGAACTGAAAAGGTTTAAATTGATGAGCTTACTTTACCGTTGCATATGAATTGATTCATAATTGATTCCCTTTGGATGCTGCTACTGTAACACAGCAAAATTTTATACAGTACCTATAACACCATCCAGTACAGACTTTAGAATCAGCCATAAGAAAGCACGTGGCTATTTGACACAGGCTGCAATCCTCACAAAAAAGCTTGTGCTGATAATTAAAGAGGGCCACAGATTTAAACGGGACACCAAGTACATTTCTGTTTGACTATACAAGTTCGTGGGATTTTTAGCAATATTTTGGGAATTGAGTTCTGCAATTCTGTCCCATTTTTCATAGAAACTGACAATCCGAAACTTGAGGCCATTCGACCCACCATGCCAGTGCTGGATCTTTGAAAGAACAGTCATGTTTAATCCCACACCCTCGCTTTTTGACCGTAACCCTGTAAGTTTGTCATCCTCAAGTACCTGCCCAACTCCCTTTAAAATTATTTATGGAATCAGCTTCCACCACGTTTTCAGGTGGTATGTTCCCGATCCCGACAACTCGGAGTGAAAAAAATTCTCATCACCTGTCCAGATCCTTCCTTTTCTAATGATTTAAAATCTATGACCTCTGGTTATTGACCCACTCGCCAGAGAGAATAGTTTTTCCTCTATTTTCTCTATCAAAACCTCTCATTATCTTGAAAACTTCTATTAGGTCACCTCTTCATCTTCTCTGCTACCTTTTCCAACCTCTCCTCATAACTGAAGTCCCTCGTCCCTGGTAACATTCCGCAAAACCTCCTCTAAGGCCCTTTCCAAGGCCTTTCCAACTTTCCTGAAGTGTTTATAAGTGCCCAGAATTGTCCATAATACTCCAGCTGAGGCTTAAACAATAGTTTTCGTGTTAAAATCGTAACAGATTGATGCTGAAGGTTTACAAAACACAATAAGCAGCAAGCAATGGGCCATAAATTGTGATCTCTCTGGGTGCATACGATGTGCGCATGTGCCCATAGAGGCCCTGCAAGTTCCAGGTACAGGCGTGCGAAGCACATGTGCCTAAACCTGGCACTTGCGACCCATCAACATTTCTTTTGACAGATCACGCACCTCCCCGGGAGAAGGGCCTTCGCGGGCAGAGAGTTGGGCTATTTGCCCAACTCTTGCCCAGTGAATGTCTAAGGCCTGCTTTTACCAGCGTAAGAGTTTTAAAAGATAGAAAAAAATAATGTTTAGGACTAATTTCTACATTAAAAATCCTGTCCATGAAGGTAAGTTTATTTTTAACACTATTAAAACATTTTTATTTATTTCAAAATAACAATTTTCTCTAAAACTTTAAAAAAAATTAGTAAAAATTTAATTAAGTAAAGTGTTTTTTTAATTAACGTTTGTGTTTCCTTTGTTTTTAGGGATATCCCCATTCATAGAAATAGGAGCTCGGAGCTCCCATTACTATGAATAAGAGTACTTCATTTTCAGTGGTGGTCCAGGCGCACGTGATCCCAGGAAGCACTTACACTCCTGGGATGCGTAGACCTCTGCGCTGGGCTGCGCAGCTAGGCCCGAGACCTGAAGTCTATGTTGGAACGTGACCACCAGGTATATTCATCCGCGGGAAGCTTCCGACTGCAAATTTTGGCCTAACGAAACTTTTTATTTTCCAATAAATAGAAAACACCTTCAACATAACATTTATTATTTTAAACACCGTGGGGCCATAAGCGGACTTCAGGTGCTGCAGGCAACTGTGCACAAAATAACTGACAGCCTGATAATGGGCCCAAGTTTTCACACGATAAAAAACGGGCGCCCCTCCGAGCTGGGTGCCCGTTTTTCACGCCACAAAGTGCGCCTAAAAAAAATCTCCGTATTCTCCACCTCCCTGCAGGTCCTCTGGCCCTCGGCGCAGTGCAGCAGGAGGCGGAGCTAGGACCCTGCACCGAAAACAGTGCCAGGACCTCTGCACATGCGTGCTACAGTGGGCACGCAAGTGCAGTAGCTCCAGGCACCCGAAACTGTGTGGGAGGGGCCCGAAGCACGCAGCCCCTAGCCCTGGCCGAATGGCCTCACTGGGGCTGCGTGGATAAGGCTCCTCCCACGGCCAGCTCCCGCTTCCTGCTGACACCCGCTCCTGCTTTCCCCCCGCCCCCCCCCGCGACCTGCCTGTCGCTGCCGTTCCTGCTTCCGCCCCCCGACCGGACCCGACTCAACCCGTCTGCCGCTGCCGCTCCCACCCGACTCTACTCTCGCCCCCAGACTGGATCCGACCTGACCTCCCTCCCCGACCTCTCCCCCCCCTCTCTCTCTCTCTCTCTCTCTCTCTCTCTCTCTCTCTCTCTCTCTCTCTCTCTCTCTCTCTCTCTCTCTCTCTCTCTCTCTCTCTCTCCTCTCTCTCTCTCTCCTCTCTCCCCCCCCCTCTCTCTCTCTCTCTCTCTCCCTCCCCCCCCCTCTCTCTCTCTCTCTCTCCCTCCCCCCCCTCTCTCCCTCCCTCTCTCTCTCCCTGCCCTCCCTCCCTCCCTCTCTCTCTCCCTGCCCTCCCTCCCTCTCTCTCTCCTGCCCTCCCTCCCTCTCTCTCTCCTGCCCTCCCTCCTCTCTCTCTCCTGCCCTCCCTCTCTCTCTCTCTCTCTCTCCTCTCTCTCTCTCCTGCCTGCCCTCCCTCCCTCTCCCTCCCTCCCCCGCCCTCTCTCCCTCCCCCCCCTCTCTCCCTCTCTTCCCCCCCCCCCTCTCTTTCTCCCCTCCCCCCCACTCCCTCCCTCTCTTTCTCCCCTCCCCCCCACTCCCTCCCTCTCTTTCTCCCCTCCCCCCCCCACTCCCTCCCTCTCTTTCTCCCCTCCCCCCC